>NW_026947773.1:0-196478 GCF_034190915.1 Cavia porcellus | reverse complement strand
TTTTCTCACTGCTACTAGTGAATCTAATGTAACACACACCCATACAATGCGCACCACCCCGTGATGTTTATCTCACTCCTACTAGTGAATGTAATGTAACACACACCCATACAATGTGCACCACCCCGTGATGTTTTTCTCACTGCTACTGGTGAATCTAATGTAACACACACCCATACAATGCGCACCACCATGTGATGTTTTTCTCACTGCTACTGGTGAATCTAATGTAACACACACCCATACAATGCACACGACCCCGTGATGTTTTTCTCACTGCTACTGGTGAATGTAATGTAACACACACCCATACAATGCGCACCACCCCGTGATGTTTTTCTCACTGCTACTAGTGTATGTATTGTAACACACACCCATACAATGCGCACCACCCCGTGATGTTTATCTCACTCCTACTAGTGAATGTAATGTAACACACACCCATACAATGCGGACCACCCCGTGATGTTTTTCTCACTCCTACTAGTGAATCTAATGTAACACACACCCATACAATGCGCACCACCCCGTGATGTTTTTCTCACTCCTACTAGTGAATGTAATGTAACACACACCCATACAATGCGCACCACCCCGTGATGTTTTTCTCACTCCTACTAGTGAATCTAATGTAACACACACCCATACAATGCGCACCACCCCGTGATGTTTTTCTCACTCCTACTAGTGAATCTAATGTAACACACACCCATACAATGCGGACCACCCCGTGATGTTTTTCTCAGTCCTACTAGTGAATCTAATGTAACACACACCCATACAATGCGCACCACCCCGTGATGTTTTTCTCACTCCTACTAGTGAATGTAATGTAACACACTCCCATAGAATGCGCACCACCCCGTGATGTTTTTCTCACTCCTACTAGTGAATCTAATGTGACACACACCCATACAATGCGCACCACCCCGTGATGTTTTTCTCACTCCTACTAGTGAATCTAATGTGACACACACCCATACAATGCGCACCACCCCGTGATGTTTTTCTCACTCCTACTAGTGAATCTAATGTGACACACACCCATACAATGCGCACCACCCCGTGATGTTTTTCTCACTCCTACTAGTGAATCTAATGTGACACACACCCATACAATGCGCACCACCACGTGATGTTTTTCTCACTCCTACTAGTGAATCTAATGTGACACACACCCACACAATGCGCACCACCCCGTGATGTTTTTCTCACTCCTACTAGTGAATGTAATGTGACACACACCCATGCAATGCGCACCACCCCTTGATGATTTTCTCACTCCTACTAGTGAATGTAATGTGACACACAGCCATACAAGGCGCACCACCCCGTGATGTTTTTCTCCCTCCTACTAGTGAATGTAATGTGACACACACCCATACAAGGCGCACCACCCCGTGATGTTTTTCTCTCTCCTACTAGTGAATCTAATGTGACACACACCCATACAAGGCGCACCACCTCGTGATGTTTTTCTCACTGCTACTAGTGAATCTAATGTGACACACACCCATACAAGGCGCACCACCCCGTGATGTTTTTCTCACTGCTACTAGTGAATCTAATGTAACACACACCCATACAATGCGCACCACCCCGTGATGTTTTTCTCACTACTACTAGTGAATCTAATGTAACACACACCCATGCAATGCGCACCACCCCGTGATGTTTTTCTCACTCCTACTAGCGAATCTAATGTACCACACACCCATACAATGCGCACCACCCCGTGATGTTTTTCTCACTCCTACTAGCGAATGTAATATAACACGCACCCATACAATGCGCACCACCCCGTGATGTTTTTCTCACTCCTACTAGTGAATCAAATGTAACACACACCCATACAATGCGCACCACCCCGTGATGTTTTTCTCACTCCCACTAGTGAATGTAATGTAACACACACCCATGCAATGCGCACTACCCCGTGATATTTTTCTCACTGCTACTAGTGAATGTAATGTAACACACACCCATACAATGCGCACCACCCCGTGATGTTTTTCTCACTCCTACTAGTGAATCTAATGTAACACACACCCATACAATGTGCATCACCCCGTGATGTTTATCTCACTCCTACTAGTGAATCTAATGTAACACACACCCATACAAGGCGCACCACCCCGTGATGTTTTTCTCACTCCTACTAGTGAATCTAATGTAAAACACACCCATACAATGCGCACCACCCCGTGATGTTTTTCTCACTCCTACTAGTGAATCTAATGTAACACACACCCATACAATGCGCACCACCCCGTGATGTTTTTCTCACTCCTACTAGTGAATCTAATGTAACACACACCCATACAATGCGCACCACCCCGTGATGTTTTTCTCACTCCCACTAGTGAATCTAATGTAACACACACCCATACAGTGCGCACCACCCCGTGATGTTTTTCTCACTCCTACTAGTGAATCTAATGTAACACACCCATGCAATGCGCACCACCCCGTGATGTTTTTCTCACTGCTACTAGTGAATGTAATGTAACACCCACCCATACAATGCGCACCACCCCGTGATGTTTTTCTCACTGCTACTATTGAATCTAATGTAACACACACCCATACAATGCGCATCACCCCGTGATGTTTTTCTCACTCCTACTAGTGAATGTAATGTAACACACACCCATACAATGCGCACCACCCCGTGATGTTTTTCTCACTGCTACTAGTGAATCTAATGTAACACACACCCATACAATGCGCACCACCCCGTGATGTTTTTCTCACTGCGAATAGTGAATCTAATGTAACACACACCCATACAATGCGCACCACACCGTGATGTTGTTCTCACTGCTACTAGTGAATCTAATGTAACACACACCCATACAATGCGCACCACCCCGTGATTTTTTTCTCACTGCTACTGGTGAATCTAATGTAACACACACCCATACAATGCGCACCACCCCGTGATGTTTTTCTCACTGCTACTGGTGAATCTAATGTAACACACACCCATACAATGCGCACGACCCCGTGATGTTTTTCTCACTGCTACTAGTGAATGTAATGTAACACACACCCATACAATGCGCACCACCCCGTGATGTTTTTCTCACTGCTACTAGTGCATGTATTGTAACACACACCCATACAATGCGCACCACCCCGTGATGTTTATCTCACTCCTACTAGTGAATGTAATGTAACACACACCCATACAATGCGCACCACCCCGTGATGTTTTTCTCACTCCTACTAGTGAATCTAATGTAACACACACCCATACAATGCGCACCACCCCGTGATGTTTTTCTCACTCCTACTAGTGAATGTAATGTAACACACACCCATACAATGCGCACCACCCCGTGATGTTTTTCTCACTCCTACTAGTGAATCTAATGTAACACACACCCATACAATGTGCATCACTCCGTGATGTTTTTCTCACTCCTACTAGTGAATCTCATGTAACACACACCCATACAATGCGCACCACCCCGTGATGTTTTTCTCACTGCTACTAGTGAATCTAATGTAACACACACCCATACAATGCGGACCACCCCGTGATGTTTTTCTCACTCCTACTAGTGAATCTAATGTAACACACACCCATACAATGCGCACCACCCCGTGATGTTTTTCTCACTCCTACTAGTGAATGTAATGTAACACACACCCATACAATGCGCACCACCCCGTGATGTTTTTCTCACTCCTACTAGTGAATCTAATGTAACACACACCCATACAATGCGCACCACCCCGTGATGTTTTTCTCACTCCTACTAGTGAATCTAATGTAACACACACCCATACAATGCGGACCACCCCGTGATGTTTTTCTCAGTCCTACTAGTGAATCTAATGTAACACACACCCATACAATGCGCACCACCCCGTGATGTTTTTCTCACTCCTACTAGTGAATGTAATGTAACACACTCCCATAGAATGCGCACCACCCCGTGATGTTTTTCTCACTCCTACTAGTGAATCTAATGTGACACACACCCATACAATGCGCACCACCCCGTGATGTTTTTCTCACTCCTACTAGTGAATCTAATGTGACACACACCCATACAATGCGCACCACCCCGTGATGTTTTTCTCACTCCTACTAGTGAATCTAATGTGACACACACCCATACAATGCGCACCACCCCGTGATGTTTTTCTCACTCCTACTAGTGAATCTAATGTGACACACACCCATACAATGCGCACCACCACGTGATGTTTTTCTCACTCCTACTAGTGAATCTAATGTGACACACACCCACACAATGCGCACCACCCCGTGATGTTTTTCTCACTCCTACTAGTGAATGTAATGTGACACACACCCATGCAATGCGCACCACCCCTTGATGATTTTCTCACTCCTACTAGTGAATGTAATGTGACACACAGCCATACAAGGCGCACCACCCCGTGATGTTTTTCTCCCTCCTACTAGTGAATGTAATGTGACACACACCCATACAAGGCGCACCACCCCATGATGTTTTTCTCTCTCCTACTAGTGAATCTAATGTGACACACACCCATACAAGGCGCACCACCTCGTGATGTTTTTCTCACTGCTACTAGTGAATCTAATGTGACACACACCCATACAAGGCGCACCACCCCGTGATGTTTTTCTCACTGCTACTAGTGAATCTAATGTAACACACACCCATACAATGCGCACCACCCCGTGATGTTTTTCTCACTACTACTAGTGAATCTAATGTAACACACACCCATGCAATGCGCACCACCCCGTGATGTTTTTCTCACTCCTACTAGCGAATCTAATGTACCACACACCCATACAATGCGCACCACCCCGTGATGTTTTTCTCACTCCTACTAGCGAATGTAATATAACACGCACCCATACAATGCGCACCACCCCGTGATGTTTTTCTCACTCCTACTAGTGAATCAAATGTAACACACACCCATACAATGCGCACCACCCCGTGATGTTTTTCTCACTCCCACTAGTGAATGTAATGTAACACACACCCATGCAATGCGCACTACCCCGTGATATTTTTCTCACTGCTACTAGTGAATGTAATGTAACACACACCCATACAATGCGCACCACCCCGTGATGTTTTTCTCACTCCTACTAGTGAATCTAATGTAACACACACCCATACAATGTGCATCACCCCGTGATGTTTATCTCACTCCTACTAGTGAATCTAATGTAACACACACCCATACAAGGCGCACCACCCCGTGATGTTTTTCTCACTCCTACTAGTGAATCTAATGTAAAACACACCCATACAATGCGCACCACCCCGTGATGTTTTTCTCACTCCTACTAGTGAATCTAATGTAACACACACCCATACAATGCGCACCACCCCGTGATGTTTTTCTCACTCCTACTAGTGAATCTAATGTAACACACACCCATACAATGCGCACCACCCCGTGATGTTTTTCTCACTCCCACTAGTGAATCTAATGTAACACACACCCATACAGTGCGCACCACCCCGTGATGTTTTTCTCACTCCTACTAGTGAATCTAATGTAACACACCCATGCAATGCGCACCACCCCGTGATGTTTTTCTCACTGCTACTAGTGAATGTAATGTAACACCCACCCATACAATGCGCACCACCCCGTGATGTTTTTCTCACTGCTACTATTGAATCTAATGTAACACACACCCATACAATGCGCATCACCCCGTGATGTTTTTCTCACTCCTACTAGTGAATGTAATGTAACACACACCCATACAATGCGCACCACCCCGTGATGTTTTTCTCACTGCTACTAGTGAATCTAATGTAACACACACCCATACAATGCGCACCACCCCGTGATGTTTTTCTCACTGCGAATAGTGAATCTAATGTAACACACACCCATACAATGCGCACCACACCGTGATGTTGTTCTCACTGCTACTAGTGAATCTAATGTGACACACACCCATACAAGGCGCACCACCCCGTGATGTTTTTCTCACTGCTACTAGTGAATCTAATGTAACACACACCCATACAATGCGCACCACCCCGTGATGTTTTTCTCACTGCTACTGGTGAATCTAATGTAACACACAACCATACAATGCGCACGACCCCGTGATGTTTTTCTTACTGCTACTAGTGAATGTAATGTAACACACACCCATACAATGCGCACCACCCCGTGATGTTTTTCTCACTGCTACTAGTGCATGTATTGTAACACACACCCATACAATGCGCACCACCCCGTGATGTTTATCTCACTCCTACTAGTGAATGTAATGTAACACACACCCATACAATGCGCACCACCCCGTGATGTTTTTCTCACTCCTACTAGTGAATCTAATGTAACACACACCCATACAATGCGCACCACCCCGTGATGTTTTTCTCACTCCTACTAGTGAATGTAATGTAACACACACCCATACAATGCGCACCACCCCGTGATGTTTTTCTCACTCCTACTAGTGAATCTAATGTAACACACACCCATACAATGTGCATCACTCCGTGATGTTTTTCTCACTCCTACTAGTGAATCTCATGTAACACACACCCATACAATGCGCACCACCCCGTGATGTTTTTCTCACTGCTACTAGTGAATCTAATGTAACACACACCCATACAATGCGCACCACCCCGTGATGTTTTTCTCACTGCTACTAGTGAATCTAATGTAACACACACCCATACAATGCGCACCACCCCGTGATGTTTTTCTCACTGCTACTAGTGAATCTAATGTAACACACACCCATACAATGCGCACCACCCCGTGATGTTTTTCTCACTGCTACTAGTGAATGTAATGTAACACACACCCATACAATGCGCACCACCCCGTGATGTTTTTCTCACTGCTACTAGTGTATGTATTGTAACACACACCCATACAATGCGCACCACCCTGTGATGTTTTTCTCACTCCTACTAGTGAATCTAATGTAACACACACCCATACAATGCGCACCACCCCGTGATGTTTTTCTCACTCCTACTAGTGAATCTAATGTAACACACACCCATACAATGCGCACCACCCCGTGATGTTTTTCTCACTCCTACTAGTGAATCTAATGTAACACACATCCATACAATGCGCACCACCCCGTGATGTTTTTCTCACTCCTACTAGTGAATCTAATGTAACACACACCCATGCAATGCGCACCACCCCGTGATGTTTTTCTCACTGCTACTAGTGAATGTAATGTAACACACACCCATGCAATGCGCACCACCCCGTGATGTTTTTCTCACTGCTACTATTGAATGTAATGTAACACACACCCATACAATGCGCATCACCCCGTGATGTTTTTCTCACTCCTACTAGTGAATCTAATGTAACACACACCCATACAATGCGCACCACCCCGTGATGTTTTTCTCACTGCTACTAGTGAATCTAATGTAACACACACCCATACAATGCGCACCACCCCGTGATGTTTTTCTCACTGCTACTGGTGAATGTAATGTAACACACACCCATACAATGCGCACCACCCCGTGATGTTTTTCTCACTGCTACTGGTGAATCTAATGTAACACACACCCATACAATGCGGACCACCATGTGATGTTTTTCTCACTGCTACTGGTGAATCTAATGTAACACACACCCATACAATGCGCACCACCCCGTGATGTTTTTCTCACTGCTACTGCTGAATGTAATGTAACACACACCCATACAATGCGCACCACCCCGTGATGTTTTTCTCACTGCTACTAGTGTATGTATTGTAACACACACCCATACAATGCGCACCACCCCGTGATGTTTATCTCACTCCTACTAGTGAATGTAATGTAACACACACCTATACAATGCGCACCACCCCGTGATGTTTTTCTCACTCCTACTAGTGAATCTAATGTAACACACACCCATACAATGCGCACCACCCCGTGATGTTTTTCTCACTCCTACTAGTGAATCTAATGTAACACACACCCATACAATGCGCACCACCCCGTGATGTTTTTCTCACTCCTACTAGTGAATCTAATGTAACACACACCCATACAATGCGCACCACCCCGTGATGTTTTTCTCACTCCTACTAGTGAATCTAATGTAACAAACACCCATACAATGGGGACCACCCCGTGATGTTTTTCTCAGTCCTACTAGTGAATCTAATGTAACACACACCCATACAATGCGCACCACCCCGTGATGTTTTTCTCAGTCCTACTAGTGAATCTAATGTGACACACACCCATACAATGCGCACCACCCCGTGATGTTTTTCTCACTCCTACTAGTGAATCTAATGTGACACACACCCATACAATGTGCACCACCCCGTGATGTTTTTCTCACTCCTACTAGTGAATCTAATGTGACACACACCCATACAATGCGCACCACCACGTGATGTTTTTCTCACTCCTACTAGTGAATCTAATGTGACACACACCCACGCAATGCGCACCACCCCGTGATGTTTTTCTCACTCCTACTAGTGAATGTAATGTGACACACACCCATGCAATGCGCACCACCCCTTGATGATTTTCTCACTCCTACTAGTGAATGTAATGTGACACACACCCATACAAGGCGCACCACCCCGTGATGTTTTTCTCACTCCTACTAGTGAATCTAATGTGACACACACTCATACAAGGCGCACCACCCCGTGATGTTTTTCTCTCTCCTACTAGTGAATCTAATGTGACACACACCCATACAAGGCGCACCACCCCGTGATGTTTTTCTCACTGCTACTAGTGAATCTAATGTGACACACACCCATACAAGGCGCACCACCCCGTGATGTTTTTCTCACTGCTACTAGTGAATCTAATGTAACACACACCAATACAATGCGCACCACCCCGTGATGTTTTTCTCACTCCTACTAGTGAATCTAATGTAACACACACCCATACAATGCGCACCACCCCGTCATGTTTTTCTCACTACTACTAGTGAATCTAATGTAACACACACCCATGCAATGCGCACCACCCCGTGATGTTTTTCTCACTCCTACTAGCGAATCTAATGTAACACACACCCATACAATGCGCACCACCCCGTGATGTTTTTCTCACTCCTACTAGCGAATGTAATATAACACGCACCCATACAATGCGCACCACCCCGTGATGTTTTTCTCACTGCTACTAGTGAATCTAATGTAACAAACACCCATACAATGCGCACCACCCCCTGATGTTTTTCTCACTCCTACTAGCGAATGTAATATAACACGCACCCATACAATGCGCACCAACCCGTGATGTTTTTCTCACTCCCACTAGTGAATGTAATGTAACACACACCCATGCAAAGCGCACCACCCCGTGATGTTTTTCTCACTGCTACTAGTGAATGTAATGTAACACACACCCATACAATGCGCACCACCCCGTGATGTTTTTCTCACTCCTACTAGTGAATCTAATGTAACACACACCCATACAATGCGCACCACCCCGTGATGTTTTTCTCACTCCTACTAGTGAATGTAATGTAACACACTCCCATACAATGCGCACCACCCCGTGATGTTTTTCTCACTCCTACTAGTGAATCTAATGTGACACACACCCATACAATGCGCACCACCCCGTGATGTTTTTCTCACTCCTACTAGTGAATCTAATGTGACACACAACCATACAATGCGCACCACCCCGTGATGTTTTTCTCACTCCTACTAGTGAATCTAATGTGACACACACCCATACAATGCGCACCACCCCGTGATGTTTTTCTCACTCCTACTAGTGAATCTAATGTGACACACACCCATACAATGCGCACCACCACGTGATGTTTTTCTCACTCCTACTAGTGAATCTAATGTGACACACACCCACACAATGCGCACCACCCCGTGATGTTTTTCTCACTCCTACTAGTGAATGTAATGTGACACACACCCATGCAATGCGCACCACCCCTTGATGATTTTCTCACTCCTACTAGTGAATGTAATGTGACACACAGCCATACAAGGCGCACCACCCCGTGATGTTTTTCTCACTCCTACTAGTGAATGTAATGTGACACACACCCATACAAGGCGCACCACCCCGTGATGTTTTTCTCTCTCCTACTAGTGAATCTAATGTGACACACACCCATACAATGCGCACCACCTCGTGATGTTTTTCTCACTGCTACTAGTGAATCTAATGTGACACACACCCATACAAGCCGCACCACCCCGTGATGTTTTTCTCACTGCTACTAGTGAATCTAATGTAACACACACCAATACAATGCGCACCACCCCGTGATGTTTTTCTCACTCCTACTAGTGAATCTAATGTAACACACACCCATACAATGCGCACCACCCCGTCATGTTTTTCTCACTACTACTAGTGAATGTAATGTAACACACACCCATGCAATGCGCACCACCCCGTGATGTTTTTCTCACTCCTACTAGCGAATCTAATGTAACACACACCCATACAATGCGCACCACCCCGTGATGTTTTTCTCACTCCTACTAGCGAATGTAATATAACACGCACCCATACAATGCGCACCACCCCGTGATGTTTTTCTCACTCCTACTAGTGAATCAAATGTAACACACACCCATACAATGCGCACCACCCCGTGATGTTTTTCTCACTCCTACTAGTGAATCTAATGTGACACACACCCATGCAATGCGCACCACCCCGTGATGTTTTTCTCCCTCCTACTAGTGAATGTAATGTAACACACACCCATACAATGCGCACCACCCCGTGATGTTTTTCTCACTGCTATTAGTGAATCTAATGTAACATACACCCATACAATGCGCACCACCCCGTGATGTTTTTCTCACTGCTACTAGTGAATCTAATGTAACACACACCCATACAATGCGCACCACCCTGTGATGTTTTTCTCACTGCTACTAGTGAATCTAATGTAACACACACCCATACAATGCGCATCACCCCGTGATGTTTTTCTCACTGCTACTAGTGAATGTAATGTAACACACACCCATACAATGCGCACCACCCCGTGATGTTTTTCTCACTGCTACTAGTGAATCTAATGTAACACACACCCATACAATGCGCACCACCCCGTGATGTTTTTCTCACTGCTACTAGTGTATGTATTGTAACACACACCCATACAATGCGCACCACCCCGTGATGTTTATCTCACTCCTACTAGTGAATCTAATGTAACACACACCCATACAATGCGCACCACCCCGTGATGTTTTTCTCACTCCTACTAGTGAATCTAATGTAACACACACCCATACAATGCGCACCACCCCGTGATGTTTTTCTCACTCCCACTAGTGAATCTAATGTAACACACACCCATACAATGCGCACCACCCCGTGATGTTTTTCTCACTCCTACTAGTGAATCTAATGTAACACACACCCATACAATGCGCACCACCCCGTGATGTTTTTCTCACTCCCACTAGTGAATCTAATGTAACACACACCCATACAATGCGCACCACCCCGTGATGTTTTTCTCACTCCCACTAGTGAATCTAATGTAACACACACCCATACAATGCGCACCACCCCGTGATGTTTTTCTCACTCCTACTAGTGAATCTAATGTAACACACACCCATGCAATGCGCACCACCCCGTGATGTTTTTCTCACTGCTACTAGTGAATGTAATGTAACACCCACCCATACAATGCGCACCACCCCGTGATGTTTTTCTCACTGCTACTATTGAATCTAATGTAACACACACCCATACAATGCGCATCACCCCGTGATGTTTTTCTCACTCCTACTAGTGAATGTAATGTAACACACACCCATACAATGCGCATCACCCCGTGATGTTTTTCTCACTCCTACTAGTGAATGTAATGTAACACACACCCATACAATGCGCACCACCCCGTGATGTTTTTCTCACTGCTACTAGTGAATCTAATGTAACACACACCCATACAATGCGCAGCACCCCGTGATGTTTTTCTCACTGCTACTAGTGAATCTAATGTAACACACACACATACAATGCGCACCACACCGTGATGTTGTTCTCACTGCTACTAGTGAATCTAATGTAACACACACCCATACAATGCGCACCACCCCGTGATGTTTTTCTCACTGCTACTGGTGAATCTAATGTAACAAAGACCCATACAATGCGCACCACCATGTGATGTTTTTCTCACTGCTACTGGTGAATCTAATGTAACACACACCCATAAAATGCGCACGACCCCGTGATGTTTTTCTCACTGCTACTAGTGAATGTAATGTAACACACACCCATACAATGCGCACCACCCCGTGATGTTTTTCTCACTGCTACTAGTGTATGTATTGTAACACACACCCATACAATGCGCACCACCCCGTGATGTTTATCTCACTCCTACTAGTGAATGTAATGTAACACACACCCATACAATGCGCACCACCCCGTGATGTTTTTCTCACTCCTACTAGTGAATCTAATGTAACACACACCCATACAATGCGCACCACCCCGTGATGTTTTTCTCACTCCTACTAGTGAATCTAATGTAACACACACCCATACAATGCGCACCACCCCGTGATGTTTTTCTCACTCCTACTAGTGAATCTAATGTAACACACACCCATACAATGCGCACCACCCCGTGATGTTTTTCTCACTCCTACTAGTGAATCTAATGTAACACACACCCATACAATGCGGACCACCCCGTGATGTTTTTCTCACTCCTACTAGTGAATCTAATGTAACACACACCCATACAATGCGCACCACCCCGTGATGTTTTTCTCACTCCTACTAGTGAATGTAATGTAACACACTCCCATACAATGCGCACCACCCCGTGATGTTTTTCTCACTCCTACTAGTGAATCTAATGTAACACACACCCATACAATGCGGACCACCCCGTGATGTTTTTCTCACTCCTACTACTGAATCTAATGTGACACACACCCATACAATACGCAAGACCCCGTGATGTTTTTCACACTCCTACTAGTGAATCTAATGTGACACACACCCATACAATGCGCACCACCCCGTGATGTTTTTCTCACTCCTACTAGTGAATCTAATGTGACACACACCCATACAATGCGCACCACCACGTGATGTTTTTCTCACTCCTACTAGTGAATCTAATGTGACACACACCCATACAATGCGCACCACCCCGTGATGTTTTTCTCACTCCTACTAGTGAATGTAATGTGACACACACCCATGCAATGCGCACCACCCCGTGATGATTTTCTCACTCCTACTAGTGAATGTAATGTGACACACACCCATACAAGGCGCACCACCCCGTGATGTTTTTCTCACTCCTACTAGTGAATGTAATGTGACACACACCCATACAAGGCGCACCACCCCGTGATGTTTTTCTCTCTCCTACTAGTGAATCTAATGTGACACACACCCATACAAGGCGCACCACCCCGTGATGTTTTTCTCACTCCTACTAGTGAATCTAACGTGACACACACCCATACAAGGCGCACCACCCCGTGATGTTTTTCTCACTGCTACTAGTGAATCTAATGTGACACACACCCATATAAGGCGCACCACCCCGTGATGTTTTTCTCACTGCTACTAGTGAATCTAATGTAACACACACCAATACAATGCGCACCACCCCGTGATGTTTTTCTCACTCCTACTAGTGAATCTAATGTAACACACACCCATACAATGCGCACCACCCCGTGATGTTTTTCTCACTCCTACTAGTGAATCTAATGTGACACACACCCATACAATACGCAAGACCCCGTGATGTTTTTCTCACTCCTACTAGTGAATCTAATGTGACAGACACCCATACAATGCGCACCACCCCGTGATGTTTTTCTCACTCCTACTAGTGAATCTAATGTGACACACACCCATACAATGCGCACCACCCCGTGATGTTTTTCTCACTCCTACTAGTGAATCTAATGTGACACACACCCATACAATGTGCACCACCCCGTGATGTTTTTCTCACTCCTACTAGTGAATCTAATGTGACACACACCCATACAATGCGCACCACCACGTGATGTTTTTCTCACTCCTACTAGTGAATCTAATGTGACACACACCCACGCAATGCGCACCACCCCGTGATGTTTTTCTCACTCCTACTAGTGAATGTAATGTGACACACACCCATGCAATGCGCACCACCCCTTGATGATTTTCTCACTCCTACTAGTGAATGTAATGTGACACACACCCATAGAATGCGCACCACCCCGTGATGTTTTTCTCACTGCTACTAGTGAATCTAATGTAACACACACCCATACAATGCGCAGCACCCCGTGATGTTTTTCTCACTGCTACTAGTGAATCTAATGTAACACACACACATACAATGCGCACCACACCGTGATGTTGTTCTCACTGCTACTAGTGAATCTAATGTAACACACACCCATACAATGCGCACCACCCCGTGATGTTTTTCTCACTGCTACTGGTGAATCTAATGTAACAAAGACCCATACAATGCGCACCACCATGTGATGTTTTTCTCACTGCTACTGGTGAATCTAATGTAACACACACCCATAAAATGCGCACGACCCCGTGATGTTTTTCTCACTGCTACTAGTGAATGTAATGTAACACACACCCATACAATGCGCACCACCCCGTGATGTTTTTCTCACTGCTACTAGTGTATGTATTGTAACACACACCCATACAATGCGCACCACCCCGTGATGTTTATCTCACTCCTACTAGTGAATGTAATGTAACACACACCCATACAATGCGCACCACCCCGTGATGTTTTTCTCACTCCTACTAGTGAATCTAATGTAACACACACCCATACAATGCGCACCACCCCGTGATGTTTTTCTCACTCCTACTAGTGAATCTAATGTAACACACACCCATACAATGCGCACCACCCCGTGATGTTTTTCTCACTCCTACTAGTGAATCTAATGTAACACACACCCATACAATGCGCACCACCCCGTGATGTTTTTCTCACTCCTACTAGTGAATCTAATGTAACACACACCCATACAATGCGGACCACCCCGTGATGTTTTTCTCACTCCTACTAGTGAATCTAATGTAACACACACCCATACAATGCGCACCACCCCGTGATGTTTTTCTCACTCCTACTAGTGAATGTAATGTAACACACTCCCATACAATGCGCACCACCCCGTGATGTTTTTCTCACTCCTACTAGTGAATCTAATGTAACACACACCCATACAATGCGGACCACCCCGTGATGTTTTTCTCACTCCTACTAGTGAATCTAATGTGACACACACCCATACAATACGCAAGACCCCGTGATGTTTTTCACACTCCTACTAGTGAATCTAATGTGACACACACCCATACAATGCGCACCACCCCGTGATGTTTTTCTCACTCCTACTAGTGAATCTAATGTGACACACACCCATACAATGCGCACCACCACGTGATGTTTTTCTCACTCCTACTAGTAAATCTAATGTGACACACACCCATACAATGCGCACCACCCCGTGATGTTTTTCTCACTCCTACTAGTGAATGTAATGTGACACACACCCATGCAATGCGCACCACCCCGTGATGATTTTCTCACTCCTACTAGTGAATGTAATGTGACACACACCCATACAAGGCGCACCACCCCGTGATGTTTTTCTCACTCCTACTAGTGAATGTAATGTGACACACACCCATACAAGGCGCACCACCCCGTGATGTTTTTCTCTCTCCTACTAGTGAATCTAATGTGACACACACCCATACAAGGCGCACCACCCCGTGATGTTTTTCTCACTCCTACTAGTGAATCTAACGTGACACACACCCATACAAGGCGCACCACCCCGTGATGTTTTTCTCACTGCTACTAGTGAATCTAATGTGACACACACCCATATAAGGCGCACCACCCCGTGATGTTTTTCTCACTGCTACTAGTGAATCTAATGTAACACACACCAATACAATGCGCACCACCCCGTGATGTTTTTCTCACTCCTACTAGTGAATCTAATGTAACACACACCCATACATGCGCACCACCCCGTGATGTTTTTCTCACTCCTACTAGTGAATCTAATGTGACACACACCCATACAATACGCAAGACCCCGTGATGTTTTTCTCACTCCTACTAGTGAATCTAATGTGACACACACCCATACAATGCGCACCACCCCGTGATGTTTTTCTCACTCCTACTAGTGAATCTAATGTGACACACACCCATACAATGCGCACCACCCCGTGATGTTTTTCTCACTCCTACTAGTGAATCTAATGTGACACACACCCATACAATGTGCACCACCCCGTGATGTTTTTCTCACTCCTACTAGTGAATCTAATGTGACACACACCCATACAATGCGCACCACCACGTGATGTTTTTCTCACTCCTACTAGTGAATCTAATGTGACACACACCCACGCAATGCGCACCACCCCGTGATGTTTTTCTCACTCCTACTAGTGAATGTAATGTGACACACACCCATGCAATGCGCACCACCCCTTGATGATTTTCTCACTCCTACTAGTGAATGTAATGTGACACACACCCATACAATGCGCACCACCCCCTGATGTTTTTCTCACTCCTACTAGCGAATGTAATATAACACGCACCCATACAATGCGCACCAACCCGTGATGTTTTTCTCACTCCCACTAGTGAATGTAATGTAACACACACCCATGCAAAGCGCACCACCCCGTGATGTTTTTCTCACTGCTACTAGTGAATGTAATGTAACACACACCCATACAATGCGCACCACCCCGTGATGTTTTTCTCACTCCTACTAGTGAATCTAATGTAACACACACCCATACAATGCGCACCACCCCGTGATGTTTTTCTCACTCCTACTAGTGAATGTAATGTAACACACTCCCATACAATGCGCACCACCCCGTGATGTTTTTCTCACTCCTACTAGTGAATCTAATGTGACACACACCCATACAATGCGCACCACCCCGTGATGTTTTTCTCACTCCTACTAGTGAATCTAATGTGACACACAACCATACAATGCGCACCACCCCGTGATGTTTTTCTCACTCCTACTAGTGAATCTAATGTGACACACACCCATACAATGCGCACCACCCCGTGATGTTTTTCTCACTCCTACTAGTGAATCTAATGTGACACACACCCATACAATGCGCACCACCACGTGATGTTTTTCTCACTCCTACTAGTGAATCTAATGTGACACACACCCACACAATGCGCACCACCCCGTGATGTTTTTCTCACTCCTACTAGTGAATGTAATGTGACACACACCCATGCAATGCGCACCACCCCTTGATGATTTTCTCACTCCTACTAGTGAATGTAATGTGACACACAGCCATACAAGGCGCACCACCCCGTGATGTTTTTCTCACTCCTACTAGTGAATGTAATGTGACACACACCCATACAAGGCGCACCACCCCGTGATGTTTTTCTCTCTCCTACTAGTGAATCTAATGTGACACACACCCATACAAGGCGCACCACCTCGTGATGTTTTTCTCACTGCTACTAGTGAATCTAATGTGACACACACCCATACAAGCCGCACCACCCCGTGATGTTTTTCTCACTGCTACTAGTGAATCTAATGTAACACACACCAATACAATGCGCACCACCCCGTGATGTTTTTCTCACTCCTACTAGTGAATCTAATGTAACACACACCCATACAATGCGCACCACCCCGTCATGTTTTTCTCACTACTACTAGTGAATGTAATGTAACACACACCCATGCAATGCGCACCACCCCGTGATGTTTTTCTCACTCCTACTAGCGAATCTAATGTAACACACACCCATACAATGCGCACCACCCCGTGATGTTTTTCTCACTCCTACTAGCGAATGTAATATAACACGCACCCATACAATGCGCACCACACCGTGATGTTTTTCTCACTCCTACTAGTGAATCAAATGTAACACACACCCATACAATGCGCACCACCCCGTGATGTTTTTCTCACTCCTACTAGTGAATCTAATGTGACACACACCCATGCAATGCGCACCACCCCGTGATGTTTTTCTCCCTCCTACTAGTGAATGTAATGTAACACACACCCATACAATGCGCACCACCCCGTGATGTTTTTCTCACTGCTATTAGTGAATCTAATGTAACATACACCCATACAATGCGCACCACCCCGTGATGTTTTTCTCACTGCTACTAGTGAATCTAATGTAACACACACCCATACAATGCGCACCACCCTGTGATGTTTTTCTCACTGCTACTAGTGAATCTAATGTAACACACACCCATACAATGCGCACCACCCCGTGATGTTTTTCTCACTGCTACTAGTGAATGTAATGTAACACACACCCATACAATGCGCACCACCCCGTGATGTTTTTCTCACTGCTACTATTGAATGTAATGTAACACACACCCATACAATGCGCACCACCCCGTGATGTTTTTCTCACTGCTACTAGTGTATGTATTGTAACACACACCCATACAATGCGCACCACCCCGTGATGTTTATCTCACTCCTACTAGTGAATCTAATGTAACACACACCCATACAATGCGCACCACCCCGTGATGTTTTTCTCACTCCTACTAGTGAATCTAATGTAACACACACCCATACAATGCGCACCACCCCGTGATGTTTTTCTCACTCCCACTAGTGAATCTAATGTAACACACACCCATACAATGCGCACCACCCCGTGATGTTTTTCTCACTCCTACTAGTGAATCTAATGTAACACACACCCATACAATGCGCACCACCCCTTGATGATTTTCTCACTCCTACTAGTGAATGTAATGTGACACACAGCCATACAAGGCGCACCACCCCGTGATGTTTTTCTCACTCCTACTAGTGAATGTAATGTGACACACACCCATACAAGGCGCACCACCCCGTGATGTTTTTCTCTCTCCTACTAGTGAATCTAATGTGACACACACCCATACAAGGCGCACCACCTCGTGATGTTTTTCTCACTGCTACTAGTGAATCTAATGTGACACACACCCATACAAGCCGCACCACCCCGTGATGTTTTTCTCACTGCTACTAGTGAATCTAATGTAACACACACGAATACAATGCGCACCACCCCGTGATGTTTTTCTCACTCCTACTAGTGAATCTAATGTAACACACACCCATACAATGCGCACCACCCCGTCATGTTTTTCTCACTACTACAAGTGAATGTAATGTAACACACACCCATGCAATGCGCACCACCCCGTGATGTTTTTCTCACTCCTACTAGCGAATCTAATGTAACACACACCCATACAATGCGCACCACCCCGTGATGTTTTTCTCACTCCTACTAGCGAATGTAATATAACACGCACCCATACAATGCGCACCACCCCGTGATGTTTTTCTCACTCCTACTAGTGAATCAAATGTAACACACACCCATACAATGCGCACCACCCCGTGATGTTTTTCTCACTCCTACTAGTGAATCTAATGTGACACACACCCATGCAATGCGCACCACCCCGTGATGTTTTTCTCCCTCCTACTAGTGAATGTAATGTAACACACACCCATACAATGCGCACCACCCCGTGATGTTTTTCTCACTGCTATTAGTGAATCTAATGTAACATACACCCATACAATGCGCACCACCCCGTGATGTTTTTCTCACTGCTACTAGTGAATCTAATGTAACACACACCCATACAATGCGCACCACCCTGTGATGTTTTTCTCACTGCTACTAGTGAATCTAATGTAACACACACCCATACAATGCGCACCACCCCGTGATGTTTTTCTCACTGCTACTAGTGAATGTAATGTAACACACACCCATACAATGCGCACCACCCCGTGATGTTTTTCTCACTGCTACTATTGAATGTAATGTAACACACACCCATACAATGCGCACAACCCCGTGATGTTTTTCTCACTGCTACTAGTGTATGTATTGTAACACACACCCATACAATGCGCAACACCCCGTGATGTTTATCTCACTCCTACTAGTGAATCTAATGTAACACACACCCATACAATGCGCACCACCCCGTGATGTTTTTCTCACTCCTACTAGTGAATCTAATGTAACACACACCCATACAATGCGCACCACCCCGTGATGTTTTTCTCACTCCCACTAGTGAATCTAATGTAACACACACCCATACAATGCGCACCACCCCGTGATGTTTTTCTCACTCCTACTAGTGAATCTAATGTAACACACACCCATACAATGCGCACCACCCCGTGATGTTTTTCTCACTCCCACTAGTGAATCTAATGTAACACACACCCATACAATGCGCACCACCCCGTGATGTTTTTCTCACTCCCACTAGTGAATCTAATGTAACACACACCCATACAATGCGCACCACCCCGTGATGTTTTTCTCACTCCTACTAGTGAATCTAATGTAACACACACCCATGCAATGCGCACCACCCCGTGATGTTTTTCTCACTGCTACTAGTGAATGTAATGTAACACCCACCCATACAATGCGCACCACCCCGTGATGTTTTTCTCACTGCTACTATTGAATCTAATGTAACACACACCCATACAATGCGCATCACCCCGTGATGTTTTTCTCACTCCTACTAGTGAATGTAATGTAACACACACCCATACAATGCGCATCACCCCGTGATGTTTTTCTCACTCCTACTAGTGAATGTAATGTAACACACACCCATACAATGCGCACCACCCCGTGATGTTTTTCTCACTGCTACTAGTGAATCTAATGTAACACACACCCATACAATGCGCAGCACCCCGTGATGTTTTTCTCACTGCTACTAGTGAATCTAATGTAACACACACACATACAATGCGCACCACACCGTGATGTTGTTCTCACTGCTACTAGTGAATCTAATGTAACACACACCCATACAATGCGCACCACCCCGTGATGTTTTTCTCACTGCTACTGGTGAATCTAATGTAACAAAGACCCATACAATGCGCACCACCATGTGATGTTTTTCTCACTGCTACTGGTGAATCTAATGTAACACACACCCATAAAATGCGCACGACCCCGTGATGTTTTTCTCACTGCTACTAGTGAATGTAATGTAACACACACCCATACAATGCGCACCACCCCGTGATGTTTTTCTCACTGCTACTAGTGTATGTATTGTAACACACACCCATACAATGCGCACCACCCCGTGATGTTTATCTCACTCCTACTAGTGAATGTAATGTAACACACACCCATACAATGCGCACCACCCCGTGATGTTTTTCTCACTCCTACTAGTGAATCTAATGTAACACACACCCATACAATGCGCACCACCCCGTGATGTTTTTCTCACTCCTACTAGTGAATCTAATGTAACACACACCCATACAATGCGCACCACCCCGTGATGTTTTTCTCACTCCTACTAGTGAATCTAATGTAACATACACCCATACAATGCGCACCACCCCGTGATGTTTTTCTCACTCCTACTAGTGAATCTAATGTAACACACACCCATACAATGCGGACCACCCCGTGATGTTTTTCTCACTCCTACTAGTGAATCTAATGTAACACACACCCATACAATGCGCACCACCCCGTGATGTTTTTCTCACTCCTACTAGTGAATGTAATGTAACACACTCCCATACAATGCGCACCACCCCGTGATGTTTTTCTCACTCCTACTAGTGAATCTAATGTAACACACACCCATACAATGCGGACCACCCCGTGATGTTTTTCTCACTCCTACTACTGAATCTAATGTGACACACACCCATACAATACGCAAGACCCCGTGATGTTTTTCACACTCCTACTAGTGAATCTAATGTGACACACACCCATACAATGCGCACCACCCCGTGATGTTTTTCTCACTCCTACTAGTGAATCTAATGTGACACACACCCATACAATGCGCACCACCACGTGATGTTTTTCTCACTCCTACTAGTGAATCTAATGTGACACACACCCATACAATGCGCACCACCCCGTGATGTTTTTCTCACTCCTACTAGTGAATGTAATGTGACACACACCCATGCAATGCGCACCACCCCGTGATGATTTTCTCACTCCTACTAGTGAATGTAATGTGACACACACCCATACAAGGCGCACCACCCCGTGATGTTTTTCTCACTCCTACTAGTGAATGTAATGTGACACACACCCATACAAGGCGCACCACCCCGTGATGTTTTTCTCTCTCCTACTAGTGAATCTAATGTGACACACACCCATACAAGGCGCACCACCCCGTGATGTTTTTCTCACTCCTACTAGTGAATCTAACGTGACACACACCCATACAAGGCGCACCACCCCGTGATGTTTTTCTCACTGCTACTAGTGAATCTAATGTGACACACACCCATATAAGGCGCACCACCCCGTGATGTTTTTCTCACTGCTACTAGTGAATCTAATGTAACACACACCAATACAATGCGCACCACCCCGTGATGTTTTTCTCACTCCTACTAGTGAATCTAATGTAACACACACCCATACAATGCGCACCACCCCGTGATGTTTTTCTCACTCCTACTAGTGAATCTAATGTGACACACACCCATACAATACGCAAGACCCCGTGATGTTTTTCTCACTCCTACTAGTGAATCTAATGTGACACACACCCATACAATGCGCACCACCCCGTGATGTTTTTCTCACTCCTACTAGTGAATCTAATGTGACACACACCCATACAATGCGCACCACCCCGTGATGTTTTTCTCACTCCTACTAGTGAATCTAATGTGACACACACCCATACAATGTGCACCACCCCGTGATGTTTTTCTCACTCCTACTAGTGAATCTAATGTGACACACACCCATACAATGCGCACCACCACGTGATGTTTTTCTCACTCCTACTAGTGAATCTAATGTGACACACACCCACGCAATGCGCACCACCCCGTGATGTTTTTCTCACTCCTACTAGTGAATGTAATGTGACACACACCTATGCAATGCGCACCACCCCTTGATGATTTTCTCACTCCTACTAGTGAATGTAATGTGACACACACCCATACAATGCGCACCACCCCGTGATGTTTTTCTCACTCCTACTAGTGAATCTAATGTAACACACACCCATACAATGCGCAGCACCCCGTGATGTTTTTCTCACTGCTACTAGTGAATCTAATGTAACACACACACATACAATGCGCACCACACCGTGATGTTGTTCTCACTGCTACTAGTGAATCTAATGTAACACACACCCATACAATGCGCACCACCCCGTGATGTTTTTCTCACTGCTACTGGTGAATCTAATGTAACAAAGACCCATACAATGCGCACCACCATGTGATGTTTTTCTCACTGCTACTGGTGAATCTAATGTAACACACACCCATAAAATGCGCACGACCCCGTGATGTTTTTCTCACTGCTACTAGTGAATGTAATGTAACACACACCCATACAATGCGCACCACCCCGTGATGTTTTTCTCACTGCTACTAGTGTATGTATTGTAACACACACCCATACAATGCGCACCACCCCGTGATGTTTATCTCACTCCTACTAGTGAATGTAATGTAACACACACCCATACAATGCGCACCACCCCGTGATGTTTTTCTCACTCCTACTAGTGAATCTAATGTAACACACACCCATACAATGCGCACCACCCCGTGATGTTTTTCTCACTCCTACTAGTGAATCTAATGTAACACACACCCATACAATGCGCACCACCCCGTGATGTTTTTCTCACTCCTACTAGTGAATCTAATGTAACACACACCCATACAATGCGCACCACCCCGTGATGTTTTTCTCACTCCTACTAGTGAATCTAATGTAACACACACCCATACAATGCGGACCACCCCGTGATGTTTTTCTCACTCCTACTAGTGAATCTAATGTAACACACACCCATACAATGCGCACCACCCCGTGATGTTTTTCTCACTCCTACTAGTGAATGTAATGTAACACACTCCCATACAATGCGCACCACCCCGTGATGTTTTTCTCACTCCTACTAGTGAATCTAATGTAACACACACCCATACAATGCGGACCACCCCGTGATGTTTTTCTCACTCCTACTAGTGAATCTAATGTGACACACACCCATACAATACGCAAGACCCCGTGATGTTTTTCACACTCCTACTAGTGAATCTAATGTGACACACACCCATACAATGCGCACCACCCCGTGATGTTTTTCTCACTCCTACTAGTGAATCTAATGTGACACACACCCATACAATGCGCACCACCACGTGATGTTTTTCTCACTCCTACTAGTAAATCTAATGTGACACACACCCATACAATGCGCACCACCCCGTGATGTTTTTCTCACTCCTACTAGTGAATGTAATGTGACACACACCCATGCAATGCGCACCACCCCGTGATGATTTTCTCACTCCTACTAGTGAATGTAATGTGACACACACCCATACAAGGCGCACCACCCCGTGATGTTTTTCTCACTCCTACTAGTGAATGTAATGTGACACACACCCATACAAGGCGCGCCACCCCGTGATGTTTTTCTCTCTCCTACTAGTGAATCTAATGTGACACACACCCATACAAGGCGCACCACCCCGTGATGTTTTTCTCACTCCTACTAGTGAATCTAACGTGACACACACCCATACAAGGCGCACCACCCCGTGATGTTTTTCTCACTGCTACTAGTGAATCTAATGTGACACACACCCATATAAGGCGCACCACCCCGTGATGTTTTTCTCACTGCTACTAGTGAATCTAATGTAACACTCACCAATACAATGCGCACCACCCCGTGATGTTTTTCTCACTCCTACTAGTGAATCTAATGTAACACACACCCATACAATGCGCACCACCCCGTGATGTTTTTCTCACTCCTACTAGTGAATCTAATGTGACACACACCCATACAATACGCAAGACCCCGTGATGTTTTTCTCACTCCTACTAGTGAATCTAATGTGACACACACCCATACAATGCGCACCACCCCGTGATGTTTTTCTCACTCCTACTAGTGAATCTAATGTGACACACACCCATACAATGCGCACCACCCCGTGATGTTTTTCTCACTCCTACTAGTGAATCTAATGTGACACACACCCATACAATGTGCACCACCCCGTGATGTTTTTCTCACTCCTACTAGTGAATCTAATGTGACACACACCCATACAATGCGCACCACCACGTGATGTTTTTCTCACTCCTACTAGTGAATCTAATGTGACACACACCCACGCAATGCGCACCACCCCGTGATGTTTTTCTCACTCCTACTAGTGAATGTAATGTGACACACACCCATGCAATGCGCACCACCCCTTGATGATTTTCTCACTCCTACTAGTGAATGTAATGTGACACACACCCATACAAGGCGCACCACCCCGTGATGTTTTTCTCACTCCTACTAGTGAATCTAATGTGACACACACCCATACAAGGCGCACCACCCCGTGATGTTTTTCTCTCTCCTACTAGTGAATCTAATGTGACACACACCCATACAAGGCGCACCACCCCGTGATGTTTTTCTCACTGCTACTAGTGAATCTAATGTGACACACACCCATACAAGGCGCACCACCCCGTGATGTTTTTCTCACTGCTACTAGTGAATCTAATGTAACACACACCAATACAATGCGCACCACCCCGTGATGTTTTTCTCACTCCTACTAGTGAATCTAATGTAACACACACCCATACAATGCGCACAACCCCGTCATGTTTTTCTCACTACTACTAGTGAATCTAATGTAACACACACCCATGCAATGCGCACCACCCCGTGATGTTTTTCTCACTCCTACTAGCGAATCTAATGTAACACATACCCATACAATGCGCACCACCCCGTGATGTTTTTCTCACTCCTACTAGCGAATGTAATATAACACGCACCCATACAATGCGCACCACCCCGTGATGTTTTTCTCACTCCTACTAGTGAATCTAATGTAACAAACACCCATACAATGCGCACCACCCCCTGATGTTTTTCTCACTCCTACTAGCGAATGTAATATAACACGCACCCATACAATGCGCACCAACCCGTGATGTTTTTCTCACTCCCACTAGTGAATGTAATGTAACACACACCCATGCAAAGCGCACCACCCCGTGATGTTTTTCTCACTGCTACTAGTGAATGTAATGTAACACACACCCATACAATGCGCACCACCCCGTGATGTTTTTCTCACTCCTACTAGTGAATCTAATGTAACACACACCCATACAATGTGCATCACCCCGTGATGTTTATCTCACTCCTAATAGTGAATCTAATGTAACACACACCCATACAATGCGCACCACCCCGTGATGTTTTTCTCACTCCTACTAGTGAATCTAATGTAACACACACCCATACAATGCGCACCACCCCGTGATGTTTTTCTCACTCCTACTAGTGAATCTAATGTAACACACACCCATACAATGCGCACCACCCCGTGATGTTTTTCTCACTCCTACTAGTGAATCTAATGTAACACACACCCATGCAATGCGCACCACCCTGTGATGTTTTTCTCACTGCTACTAGTGAATGTAATGTAACACCCACCCATACAATGCGCACCACCCCGTGATGTTTTTCTCACTGCTACTATTGAATCTAATGTAACACACACCCATACAATGCGCATCACCCCGTGATGTTTTTCTCACTCCTACTAGTGAATGTAATGTAACACACACCCATACAATGCGCACCACCCCGTGATGTTTTTCTCACTGCTACTAGTGAATCTAATGTAACACACACCCATACAATGCGCACCACCCCGTGATGTTTTTCTCACTGCGAATAGTGAATCTAATGTAACACACACCCATACAATGCGCACCACACCGTGATGTTGTTCTCACTGCTACTAGTGAATCTAATGTAACACACACCCATACAATGCGCACCACCCCGTGATGTTTTTCTCACTGCTACTAGTGAATCTAATGTAACACACACCCATACAATGCGCACCACCCCGTGATGTTTTTCTCACTGCTACTGGTGAATCTAATGTAACACACACCCATACAATGCGCACCACCATGTGATGTTTTTCTCACTGCTACTGCTGAATCTACTGTAACACACACCCATACAATGCGCACGACCCCGTGATGTTTTTCTCACTGCTACTAGTGAATGTAATGTAACACACAACCATACAATGCGCACCACCCCGTGATGTTTTTCTTACTGCTACTAGTGTATGTATTGTAACACACACCCATACAATGCGCACCACCCCGTGATGTTTATCTCACTCCTACTAGTGAATGTAATGTAACACACACCGATACAATGCGCACCACCCCGTGATGTTTTTCTCACTCCTACTAGTGAATCTAATGTAACACACACCCATACAATGCGCACCACCCCGTGATGTTTTTCTCACTCCTACTAGTGAATCTAATGTAACACACACCCATACAATGCGCACCACCCCGTGATGTTTATCTCACTCCTACTAGTGAATGTAATGTAACACACACCCATACAATGCGCACCACCCCGTGATGTTTTTCTCACTCCTACTAGTGAATCTAATGTAACACACACCCATACAATGCGCACCACCCCGTGATGTTTTTCTCACTCCTACTAGTGAATGTAATGTAACACACACCCATACAATGCGCACCACCCCGTGATGTTTATCTCACTCCTACTAGTGAATGTAATGTAACACACACCCATACAATGCGCACCACCCCGTGATGTTTTTCTCACTCCTACTAGTGAATCTAATGTAACACACACCCATACAATGCGCACCACCCCGTGATGTTTTTCTCACTCCTACTAGTGAATGTAATGTAACACACACCCATACAATGCGCACCACCCCGTGATGTTTTTCTCACTCCTACTAGTGAATCTAATGTAACACACACCCATACAATGCGGACCACCCCGTGATGTTTTTCTCACTCCTACTAGTGAATCTAATGTAACACACACCCATAGAATGCGCACCACCCCGTGATGTTTTTCTCACTCCTACTAGTGAATGTAATGTAACACACTCCCATACAATGCGCACCACCCCGTGATGTTTTTCTCACTCCTACTAGTGAATGTAATGTGACACACACCCATACAATGCGCACCACCCCGTGATGTTTTTCTCACTCCTACTAGTGAATCTAATGTGACACACACCCATACAATGCGCACCACCCCGTGATGTTTTTCTCACTCCTACTAGTGAATCTAATGTGACACACACCCATACAATGCGCACCACCCCGTGATGTTTTTCTCACTCCTACTAGTGAATCTAATGTGACACACCCCCATACAATGCGCACCACCACGTGATGTTTTTCTCACTCCTACTAGTGAATCTAATGTGACACACACCCATGCAATGCGCACCACCTCGTGATGTTTTTCTCCCTCCTACTAGTGAATGTAATGTAACACACACCCATACAATGCGCACCACCCCGTGATGTTTTTCTCACTGCTATTAGTGAATCTAATGTAACATACACCCATACAATGCGCACCACCCCGTGATGTTTTTCTCACTGCTACTAGTGAATCTAATGTAACACACACCCATACAATGCGCACCACCCTGTGATGTTTTTCTCACTGCTACTAGTGAATCTAATGTAACACACACCCATACAATGCGCACCACCCCGTGATGTTTTTCTCACTGCTACTAGTGAATGTAATGTAACACACACCCATACAATGCGCACCACCCCGTGATGTTTTTCTCACTGCTACTAGTGAATGTAATGTAACACACACCCATACAATGCGCACCACCCCGTGATGTTTTTCTCACTGCTACTAGTGTATGTATTGTAACACACACCCATACAATGCGCACCACCCCGTGATGTTTATCTCACTCCTACTAGTGAATCTAATGCAACACACACCCATACAATGCGCACCACCCCGTGATGTTTTTCTCACTCCTACTAGTGAATCTAATGTAACACACACCCATACAATGCGCACCACCCCGTGATGTTTTTCTCACTCCCACTAGTGAATCTAATGTAACACACACCCATACAATGCGCACCACCCCGTGATGTTTTTCTCACTCCTACTAGTGAATCTAATGTAACACACACCCATACAATGCGCACCACCCCGTGATGTTTTTCTCACTCCCACTAGTGAATCTAATGTAACACACACCCATACAATGCGCACCACCCCGTGATGTTTTTCTCACTCCCACTAGTGAATCTAATGTAACACACACCCATACAATGCGCACCACCCCGTGATGTTTTTCTCACTCCTACTAGTGAATCTAATGTAACACACACCCATGCAATGCGCACCACCCCGTGATGTTTTTCTCACTGCTACTAGTGAATGTAATGTAACACCCACCCATACAATGCGCACCACCCCGTGATGTTTTTCTCACTGCTACTATTGAATCTAATGTAACACACACCCATACAATGCGCATCACCCCGTGATGTTTTTCTCACTCCTACTAGTGAATGTAATGTAACACACACCCATACAATGCGCATCACCCCGTGATGTTTTTCTCACTCCTACTAGTGAATTTAATGTAACACACACCCATACAATGCGCACCACCCCGTGATGTTTTTCTCACTGCTACTAGTGAATCTAATGTAACACACACCCATACAATGCGCAGCACCCCGTGATGTTTTTCTCACTGCTACTAGTGAATCTAATGTAACACACACACATACAATGCGCACCACACCGTGATGTTGTTCTCACTGCTACTAGTGAATCTAATGTAACACACACCCATACAATGCGCACCACCCCGTGATGTTTTTCTCACTGCTACTGGTGAATCTAATGTAACACAGACCCATACAATGCGCACCACCATGTGATGTTTTTCTCACTGCTACTGGTGAATCTAATGTAACACACACCCATAAAATGCGCACGACCCCGTGATGTTTTTCTCACTGCTACTAGTGAATGTAATGTAACACACACCCATACAATGCGCACCACCCCGTGATGTTTTTCTCACTGCTACTAGTGTATGTATTGTAACACACACCCATACAATGCGCACCACCCCGTGATGTTTATCTCACTCCTACTAGTGAATGTAATGTAACACACACCCATACAATGCGCACCACCCCGTGATGTTTTTCTCACTCCTACTAGTGAATCTAATGTAACACACACCCATACAATGCGCACCACCCCGTGATGTTTTTCTCACTCCTACTAGTGAATCTAATGTAACACACACCCATACAATGCGCACCACCCCGTGATGTTTTTCTCACTCCTACTAGTGAATCTAATGTAACACACACCCATACAATGCGCACCACCCCGTGATGTTTTTCTCACTCCTACTAGTGAATCTAATGTAACACACACCCATACAATGCGGACCACCCCGTGATGTTTTTCTCACTCCTACTAGTGAATCTAATGTAACACACACCCATACAATGCGCACCACCCCGTGATGTTTTTCTCACTCCTAGTAGTGAATGTAATGTAACACACTCCCATACAATGCGCACCACCCCGTGATGTTTTTCTCACTCCTACTAGTGAATCTAATGTAACACACACCCATACAATGCGGACCACCCCGTGATGTTTTTCTCACTCCTACTAGTGAATCTAATGTGACACACACCCATACAATACGCAAGACCCCGTGATGTTTTTCTCACTCCTACTAGTGAATCTAATGTGACACACACCCATACAATGCGCACCACCCCGTGATGTTTTTCTCACTCCTACTAGTGAATCTAATGTGACACACACCCATACAATGCGCACCACCACGTGATGTTTTTCTCACTCCTACTAGTGAATCTAATGTGACACACACCCATACAATGCGCACCACCCCGTGATGTTTTACTCACTCCTACTAGTGAATGTAATGTGACACACACCCATGCAATGCGCACCACCCCGTGATGATTTTCTCACTCCTACTAGTGAATGTAATGTGACACACACCCATACAAGGCGCACCACCCCGTGATGTTTTTCTCACTCCTACTAGTGAATGTAATGTGACACACACCCATACAAGGCGCACCACCCCGTGATGTTTTTCTCTCTCCTACTAGTGAATCTAATGTGACACACACCCATACAAGGCGCACCACCCCGTGATGTTTTTCTCACTCCTACTAGTGAATCTAACGTGACACACACCCATACAAGGCGCACCACCCCGTGATGTTTTTCTCACTGCTACTAGTGAATCTAATGTGACACACACCCATATAAGGCGCACCACCCCGTGATGTTTTTCTCACTGCTACTAGTGAATCTAATGTAACACACACCAATACAATGCGCACCACCCCATGATGTTTTTCTCACTCCTACTAGTGAATCTAATGTAACACACACCCATACAATGCGCACCACCCCGTGATGTTTTTCTCACTCCTACTAGTGAATCTAATGTAACACACACCCATGCAATGCGCACCACCCCGTGATGTTTTTCTCACTCCTACTAGCGAATCTAATGTAACACACACCCATACAATGCGCACCACCCCGTGATGTTTTTCTCACTCCCACTAGTGAATCTAATGTAACACACACCCATACAATGCGCACCACCCCGTGATGTTTTTCTCACTCCCACTAGTGAATCTAATGTAACACACGCCCATAAAATGCGCACCACCCCGTGATGTTTTTCTCACTCCTACTAGTGAATCTAATGTAACACACACCCATACAATGCGCACCACCCCGTGATGTTTTTCTCACTCCTTCTAGTGAATGTAATGTAACACACACCCATACAATGCGCACCACCCCGTGATGTTTTTCTCACTCCTACTACTGAATCTAATGTAACACACACCCATACAATGCGCACCACCCCGTGATGTTTTTCTCACTCCTTCTAGTGAATGTAATGTAACACACACCCATACAATGCGCACCACCCCGTGATGTTTTTCTCACTCCTACTGGAGAATGTAATGTAACACACACCCATACAATGCGCACCACCCCGTGATGTTTTTCTCACTCCTACTAGTGAATCTAATGTAACACACACCCATACAATGCGCACCACCCCGTGATGTTTTTCTCACTCCTTCTAGTGAATGTAATGTAACACACACCCATACAATGCGCACCACCCCGTGATGTTTTTCTCACTCCTACTGGAGAATGTAATGTAACACACACCCATACAATGCGCACCACCCCGTGATGTTTTTCTCACTCCTACTAGTGAATCTGATGTAACACACACCCATACAATGCGCACCACCCCGTGATGTTTTTCTCACTCCTACTAGTGAATCTGATGTAACACACACCCATACAATGCGCACCACCCCGTGATGTTTTTCTCACTCCTACTAGTGAATCTGATGTAACACACACCCATACAATGCGCACCACCCCGTGATGTTTTTCTCACTCCTACTAGTGAATCTAATGTAACATACACCCATACAATGCGCACCACCCCGTGATGTTTTTCTCACTCCTACTAGTGAATCTAATGTAACACACACCCATACAATGCGCACCACCCCGTGATGTTTTTCTCACTCCTACTAGTGAATCTAATTTAACACACACCCATACAATGCGCACCATCCCGTGATGTTTTTCTCACTCCCACTAGTGAATCTAATGTAACACACACCCATACAATGCGCACCACCCCGTGATGTTTTAATCACTCACACTAGTGAATCTAATGTAACACACACCCATACAATGCGCACCACCCCGTGATGTTTTTCTCACTCCTACTAGTGAATCTAATGTAACACACACCCATACAATGCGCACCACCCCGTGATGTTTTTCTCACTCCGACTAGTGAGTCTAATGTAACACACACCCATACAATGCGCACCACCCCGTGATGTTTTTCTCACTCCCACTAGTGAATCTAATGTAACACACACCCATACAATGCGCACCACCCCGTGATGTTTTTCTCACTCCCACTAGTGAATGTAATGTAACACACACCCATGCAATGCGCACCACCCCGTGATGTTTTTCTCACTCCCACTAGTGAATGTAATGTAACACACACCCATGCAATGCGCACCACCCCGTGATGTTTTTCTCACTGCTACTAGTGAATGTAATGTAACACACACCCATACAATGCGCACCACCCCGTGATGTTTTTCTCACTCCTACTAGTGAATCTAATGTAACACACACCCATACAATGTGCATCACCCCGTGATGTTTTTCTCACTCCTACTAGTGAATGTAATGTAACACACACCCATACAATGCGCACCACCCCGTGATGTTTTTCTCACTGCTACTAGTGAATCTAATGTAACACACACCCATACAATGCGCACCAACCCGTGATGTTTTTCTCACTGCTACTAGTGAATCTAATGTAACACACACCCATACAATGCGCACCACCCCGTGATGTTTTTCTCACTGCTACTAGTGAATCTAATGTAACACACACCCATACAATGCGCACCACCCCGTGATGTTTTTCTCACTGCTACTAGTGAATCTAATGTAACACACACCCATACAATGCGCACCACCCCGTGATGTTTTTCTCACTGCTACTAGTGAATGTAATGTAACACACACCCATACAATGCGCACCACCCCGTGATGTTTTTCTCACTGCTACTAGTGAATGTAATGTAACACACACCCATACAATGCGCACCACCCCGTGATGTTTTTCTCACTGCTACTAGTGTATGTATTGTAACACACACCCATACAATGCGGACCACCCCGTGATGTTTATCTCACTCCTACTAGTGAATCTAATGTAAAACACACCCATACAATGCGCACCACCCCGTGATGTTTTTCTCACTCCTACTAGTGAATGTAATATAACACGCACCCATAGAATGCGCACCACCCCGTGATGTTTTTCTCACTCCTACTAGTGAATCTAATGTAACACACACCCATACAATGCGCACCACCCCGTGATGTTTTTCTCACTCCTACTAGTGAATCTAATGTAACACACACCCATACAATGCGCACCACCCCGTGATGTTTTTCTCACTCCTACTAGTGAATCTAATGTAACACACACCCATACAATGCGCACCACCCCGTGATGTTTGTATCACTGCTGCTAGTGAATCTAATGTAACACACACCCATACAATGCGCACCACCCCGTGATGTTTTTCTCACTCCTACTAGTGAATCTAATGTAACACACACCCATACAATGCGCACCACCCCGTGATGTTTTTCTCACTCATACTAGTGAATCTAATGTAACACACACCCATACAATGCGCACCACCCCGTGATGTTTTTCTCACTCCCACTAGTGAATTTAATGTAACACACACCCATACAATGCGCACCACCCCGTGATGTTTTAATCACTCCCACTAGTGAATCTAATGTAACACACACCCATAAAATGCGCATCACCCCGTGATGTTTTTCTCACTCCCACTAGTGAATCTAATGTAACACACACCCATACAATGCGCACCACCCCGTGATGTTTTTCTCACTCCCACTAGTGAATCTAATGTAACACACACCCATACAATGCGCACCACCCCGTGATGTTTTTCTCACTCCCACTAGTGAATCTAATGTAACACACGCCCATAAAATGCGCACCACCCCGTGATGTTTTTCTCACTCCTACTAGTGAATCTAATGTAACACACACCCATACAATGCGCACCACCCCGTGATGTTTTTCTCACTCCTTCTAGTGAATGTAATGTAACACATACCCATACAATGCGCACCACCCCGTGATGTTTTTCTCACTCCTACTAGTGAATCTAATGTAACACACACCCATACAATGCGCACCACCCCGTGATGTTTTTCTCACTCCTTCTAGTGAATGTAATGTAACACACACCCATACAATGCGCACCACCCCGTGATGTTTTTCTCACTCCTACTGGAGAATGTAATGTAACACACACCCATACAATGCGCACCACCCCGTGATATTTTTCTCACTGCTACTGGTGAATCTAATGTAACACACACCCATACAATTCGCACCACCATGTGATGTTTTTCTCACTGCTACTGGTGAATCTAATGTAAAACACACCCATACAATGCGCACGACCCTGTGATGTTTTTCTCACTGCTACTAGTGAATGTAATGTAACACACACCCATACAATGCGCACCACCCCGTGATGTTTTTCTCACTGCTACTAGTGTATGTATTGTAACACACACCCATACAATGCGCACCACCCCGTGATGTTTTTCTCACTCCTACTAGTGAATCTAATGTAACATACACCCATACAATGCGCACCACCCCGTGATGTTTTTCTCACTCCTACTAGTGAATCTAATGTAACACACACCCATACAATGCGCACCACCCCGTGATGTTTTTCTCACTCCTACTAGTGAATCTAATTTAACACACACCCATACAATGCGCACCATCCCGTGATGTTTTTCTCACTCCCACTAGTGAATCTAATGTAACACACACCCATACAATGCGCACCACCCCGTGATGTTTTAATCACTCACACTAGTGAATCTAATGTAACACACACCCATACAATGCGCACCACCCCGTGATGTTTTTCTCACTCCTACTAGTGAATCTAATGTAACACACACCCATACAATGCGCACCACCCCGTGATGTTTTTCTCACTCCGACTAGTGAGTCTAATGTAACACACACCCATACAATGCGCACCACCCCGTGATGTTTTTCTCACTCCCACTAGTGAATCTAATGTAACACACACCCATACAATGCGCACCACCCCGTGATGTTTTTCTCACTCCCACTAGTGAATGTAATGTAACACACACCCATGCAATGCGCACCACCCCGTGATGTTTTTCTCACTCCCACTAGTGAATGTAATGTAACACACACCCATGCAATGCGCACCACCCCGTGATGTTTTTCTCACTGCTACTAGTGAATGTAATGTAACACACACCCATACAATGCGCACCACCCCGTGATGTTTTTCTCACTCCTACTAGTGAATCTAATGTAACACACACCCATACAATGTGCATCACCCCGTGATGTTTTTCTCACTCCTACTAGTGAATGTAATGTAACACACACCCATACAATGCGCACCACCCCGTGATGTTTTTCTCACTGCTACTAGTGAATCTAATGTAACACACACCCATACAATGCGCACCAACCCGTGATGTTTTTCTCACTGCTACTAGTGAATCTAATGTAACACACACCCATACAATGCGCACCACCCCGTGATGTTTTTCTCACTGCTACTAGTGAATCTAATGTAACACACACCCATACAATGCGCACCACCCCGTGATGTTTTTCTCACTGCTACTAGTGAATCTAATGTAACACACACCCATACAATGCGCACCACCCCGTGATGTTTTTCTCACTGCTACTAGTGAATGTAATGTAACACACACCCATACAATGCGCACCACCCCGTGATGTTTTTCTCACTGCTACTAGTGAATGTAATGTAACACACACCCATACAATGCGCACCACCCCGTGATGTTTTTCTCACTGCTACTAGTGTATGTATTGTAACACACACCCATACAATGCGGACCACCCCGTGATGTTTATCTCACTCCTACTAGTGAATCTAATGTAAAACACACCCATACAATGCGCACCACCCCGTGATGTTTTTCTCACTCCTACTAGTGAATGTAATATAACACGCACCCATAGAATGCGCACCACCCCGTGATGTTTTTCTCACTCCTACTAGTGAATCTAATGTAACACACACCCATACAATGCGCACCACCCCGTGATGTTTTTCTCACTCCTACTAGTGAATCTAATGTAACACACACCCATACAATGCGCACCACCCCGTGATGTTTTTCTCACTCCTACTAGTGAATCTAATGTAACACACACCCATACAATGCGCACCACCCCGTGATGTTTGTATCACTGCTGCTAGTGAATCTAATGTAACACACACCCATACAATGCGCACCACCCCGTGATGTTTTTCTCACTCCTACTAGTGAATCTAATGTAACACACACCCATACAATGCGCACCACCCCGTGATGTTTTTCTCACTCATACTAGTGAATCTAATGTAACACACACCCATACAATGCGCACCACCCCGTGATGTTTTTCTCATCCCACTAGTGAATTTAATGTAACACACACCCATACAATGCGCACCACCCCGTGATGTTTTAATCACTCCCACTAGTGAATCTAATGTAACACACACCCATAAAATGCGCACCACCCCGTGATGTTTTTCTCACTCCCACTAGTGAATCTAATGTAACACACACCCATACAATGCGCACCACCCCGTGATGTTTTTCTCACTCCCACTAGTGAATCTAATGTAACACACACCCATACAATGCGCACCACCCCGTGATGTTTTTCTCACTCCCACTAGTGAATCTAATGTAACACACGCCCATAAAATACGCACCACCCCGTGATGTTTTTCTCACTCCTACTAGTGAATCTAATGTAACACACACCCATACAATGCGCACCACCCCGTGATGTTTTTCTCACTCCTTCTAGTGAATGTAATGTAACACATACCCATACAATGCGCACGACCCCGTGATGTTTTTCTCACTCCTACTAGTGAATCTAATGTAACACACACCCATACAATGCGCACCACCCCGTGATGTTTTTCTCACTCCTTCTAGTGAATGTAATGTAACACACACCCATACAATGCGCACCACCCCGTGATGTTTTTCTCACTCCTACTGGAGAATGTAATGTAACACACACCCATACAATGCGCACCACCCCGTGATATTTTTCTCACTGCTACTGGTGAATCTAATGTAACACACACCCATACAATTCGCACCACCATGTGATGTTTTTCTCACTGCTACTGGTGAATCTAATGTAAAACACACCCATACAATGCGCACGACCCCGTGATGTTTTTCTCACTGCTACTAGTGAATGTAATGTAACACACACCCATACAATGCGCACCACCCCGTGATGTTTTTCTCACTGCTACTAGTGTATGTATTGTAACACACACCCATACAATGCGCACCACCCCGTGATGTTTATCTCACTCCTACTAGTGAATGTAATGTAACACACACCCATACAATGCGCACCACCCCGTGATGTTTTTCTCACTCCTACTAGTGAATGTAATGTAACACACACCCATACAATGCGCACCACCCCGTGATGTTTTTCTCACTCCTACTAGTGAATCTAATGAAACACACACCCATACAATGCGCACCACCCCGTGATGTTTTTCTCACTCCTACTAGTGAATCTAATGTAACACACACCCATACAATGCGCACCACCCCGTGATGTTTTTCTCACTCCTACTAGTGAATCTAATGTAACACACACCCATACAATGCGGACCACCCCCTGATGTTTTTCTCACTCCTACTAGTGAATCTAATGTAACACACACCCATACAATGCGCACCACCCCGTGATGTTTTTCTCACTCCTACTAGTGAATGTAATGTAACACACTCCCATACAATGCGCACCACCTCGTGATGTTTTTCTCACTCCTACTAGTCAATGTAATGTAGCACACTCCCATACAATGCGCACCACCCCGTGATGTTTTTCTCACTCCTACTAGTGAATCTAATGTAACACACACCCATACAATGCGCACCACCCCATGATGTTTTTCTCACTCCTACTAGTGAATCTAATGTAACACACACCCATACAATGCGCACCACCCCGTGATGTTTTTCTCACTCCTACTAGTGAATGTAATGTAACACACTCCCATACAATGCGCACCACCCCGTGATGTTTTTCTCACTCCTACTAGTGAATGTAATGTAGCACACTCCCATACAATGCGCACCACCCCGTGATATTTTTCTCACTCCTACTAGTGAATCTAATGTAACACACACCGATACAATGCGCACCACCCCGTGATGTTTTTCTCACTCCTACTAGTGAATCTAATGTGACACACACCCATACAATGCGCACCACCCTGTGATGTTTTTCTCACTCCTACTAGTGAATCTAATGTGACACACACCCATACAATGCGCACCACCCCGTGATGTTTTTCTCACTCCTACTAGTGAATCTAATGTGACACACACCCATACAATGCGCACCACCACGTGATGTTTTTCTCACTCCTACTAGTGAATCTAATGTGACACACACCCATACAATGCGCACCACCCCGTGATGTTTTTCTCACTCCCACTAGTGAATCTAATGTAACACACACCCATACAATGCGCACGACCCCATGATGTTTTTCTCACTCCTACTAGTGAATCTAATGTAACACACACCCATGCAATGCGCACCACCCCGTGATGTTTTTCTCACTGCTACTAGTGAATGTAATGTAACACACACCCATACAATGCGCACCACCCCGTGATGTTTTTCTCACTGCTACTATTGAATCTAGTGTAACACACACCCATACAATGCACATCACCCCGTGATGTTTTTCTCACTCCTACTAGTGAATGTAATGTAACACACACCCATACAATGCGCACCACCCCGTGATGTTTTTCTCACTCCTACTAGTGAATCTAATGTGACACACACCCATACAATGCGCACCACCCCGTGATGTTTTTCTCACTCCTACTAGTGAATCTAATGTGACACACACCCATACAATGCGCACCACCCCGTGATGTTTTTCTCACTCCTACTAGTGAATCTAATGTAACACACACCCATACAATGCGCACCACCCCGTGAGGTTTTTCTCACTCCTACTAGTGAATCTAATGTAACACACACCCATACAATGCGCACCACCCCGTGATGTTTTTCTCACTCCTACTAGTGAATCTAATGTAACACACACCCATACAATGCGCACCACCCCGTGATGTTTTTCTCACTCCTACTAGTGAATCTAATGTAACACACAGCCATACAATGCGCACCACCCCGTGATGTTTTTCTCACTCCTACTAGTGAATCTAATGTAACACACACCCATACAATGCGCACCACCCCGTGATGTTTTTCTCACTCCTACTAGTGAATCTAATGTAACACACACCCATACAAGGCGCACCACCCCGTGATGTTTTTCTCACTCCTACTAGTGAATCTAATGTAACACACACCCATACAAGGCGCACCACCCCGTGATGTTTTTCTCACTATTACTAGTGAATCTAATGTAACACACACCCATACAAGGCGCACCACCCCGTGATGTTTTTCTCACTCCTACTAGTGAATCTAATGTAACACACACCCCTACAAGGCGCACCACCCCGTGATGTTTTTCTCACTCCTACTAGTGAATGTAATGTAACACACAACCATACAAGGCGCACCACCCCGTGATGTTTTTCTCACTCCTACTAGTGAATCTAATGTAACACACACCCATACAAGGCACACCACCCCGTGATGTTTTTCTCACTCCTACTAGTGAATGTAATGTAACACACACCCATACAAGGCGCACCACCCCGTGATGTTTTTCTCACTCCTACTAGTGAATGTAATTTAACACACACCCATACAAGGCGCACCACCCCGTGATGTTTTTCTCACTCCTCTTAGTGAATCAAATGTAACACACACCCATACAAGGCGCACCACCCCGTGATGTTTTTCTCACTCCTACTAGTGAATCTAATGTAACACACACCCATACAAGGCGCACCACCCCGTGATGTTTTTCTCACTCCTACTAGTGAATGTAATGTAACACACACCCATACAAGGCGCACCACCCCGTGATGTTTTTCTCACTCCTACTAGTGAATCTAATGTAACACACACCCATACAAGGCGCACCACCCCGTGATGTTTTTCTCACTGCTACTAGTGAATCTAATGAAACACACACCCATACAATGCGCACCACCCCGTGATGTTTTTCTCACTGCTACTAGTGAATCTAAGGTAACACACACCCATACAATGCGCACCACCCCGTGTTGTTTTTCTCACTGCTACTAGTGAATCTAATGTAACACACACCCATACAATGCGCACCACCCCGTGATGTTTTTCTCACTGCTACTAGTGAATCTAAGGTAACACACACCCATACAATGCGCACCACCCCGTGATGTTTTTCTCACTGCTACTAGTGAATGTAATGTAACACACACCCACACAATTCGCACCACCCCATGATGTTTTTCTCACTCCTAGTAGTGAATGTAATGTAACACACACCCATACAATGCGCACCACCCCGTGATGTTTTTCTCACTCCTACTAGTGAATGTAATGTAACACACACCCATACTATGCGCACCACCCCGTGATGTGTTTCTCACTCCTACTAGTGAATCTAATGTAACACACACCCATACAATGCGCACCACCCAGTGATGTTTTTCTCACTGCTACTAGTGAATCTAATGTAACACACACCCATACAATGCGCACCACCCCGTGATGTTTTTATCACTGCTGCTAGTGAATCTAATGTAACACACACCCATACAATGCGCACCACCCCGTGAGGTTTTTCTCACTCCTACTAGTGAATCTAATGTAACACACACCCATACAATGCGCACCACCCCGTGAGGTTTTTCTCACTCCTACTAGTGAATGTAATGTAACACACACCCATACAATGCGCACCACCCCGTGATGTTTTTCTCACTCCTACTAGTGAAACTAATGTAACACACACCCATACAATGCGCACCACCCCGTGATGTTTTTCTCACTCCTACTAGTGAATCTAATGTAACACACACCCATACAATGCGCACCACCCCGTGATGTTTTTCTCACTCCTACTAGTGAATGTAATGTAACACACACCCATACAATGCGCACCACCCCGTGATGTTTTTCTCACTCCTACTAGTGAATCTAATGTAACACACACCCATACAAGGCGCACCACCCCGTGATGTTTTTCTCACTCCTACTAGTGAATCTAATGTAACACACACCCATACAAGGCGCACCACCCCGTGATGTTTTTCTCACTCCTACTAGTGAATCTAATGTAACGCAAACCCATACAAGGCGCACCACCCCGTGATGTTTTTCTCACTCCTACTAGTGAATCTAATGTAACACACAAACATACAAGGCGCACCACCCCGTGATGTTTTTCTCACTCCTACTAGTGAATGTAATGTAACACACACCCATACAAGGCGCACCACCCCGTGATGTTTTTCTCACTCCTACTAGTGAATGTAATGTAACACACACCCATACAAGGCGCACCACCCCGTGATGTTTTTCTCACTCCTACTAGTGAATCTAATGTAACACACACCCATACAAGGCGCACCACCCCGTGATGTTTTGCTCACTCCTACTAGTGAATCTAATGTAACACACACCCATACAAGGCGCACCACCCCGTGATGTTTTGCTCACTCCTACTAGTGAATCTAATGTAACACAGACCCATACAATGCGCACCACCCCGTGAGGTTTTTCTCACTGCTGCTAGTGAATCTAATGTAACACACACCCATACAAGGCGCACCACCCCGTGATGTTTTTCTCACTGCTACTTGTGAATCTAATGTAACACACACCCATACAATGCGCACCACCCCGTGTTGTTTTCCTTACTGCTACTAGTGAATCTAATGTAACACACACCCATACAACGCACATCACCCCGTGATGTTTTTCTCACTGGTACTAGTGAATCTAAGGTAACACACACCCATACAATGCGCACCACCCCGTGATGTTTTTCTCACTGCTACTAGTGAATGTAATGTAACACACACCCATACAATTCGCACCACCCCGTGATGTTTTTCTCACTCCTACTAGTGAATGTAATGTAACACACACCCATACTATGCGCACCACCCCGTGATGTTTTTCTCACTCCTACTAGTGAATCTAATGTAACACACACCCATACAATGCGCACCACCCCGTGATGTTTTTCTCACTGCTACTAGTGAATCTAATGTAACACACACCCATACAATACGCACCACCCCGTGATGTTTTTCTCACTGCTGCTAGTGAATCTAATGTAACACACACCCATACAATGCGCACCACCTCGTGATGTTTTTCTCACTGCTGCTAGTGAATCTAATGTAACCCACACCCATACAATGCGCACCACCCCGTGATGTTTTTATCACTGCTGCTAGTGAATCTAATGTAACACACACCCATACAATGCGCACCACCCCGTGAGGTTTTTATCACTGCTGCTAGTGAATCTAATGTAACACACACCCATACAATGCGCACCACCCCGTGAGGTTTTTCTCACTCCTACTAGTGAATGTAATGTAACACACCCATACAAGGCGCACCACCCCGTGAGGTTTTTCTCACTCCTACTAGTGAATGTAATGTAACACACACCCATACAATGCGCACCACCCCGTGAGGTTTTTCTCACTCCTACTAGTGAATCTAATGTAACACACACCCATACAATGCGCACCACCCCGTGAGGTTTTTCTCACTCGTACTAGTGAATCTAATGTAACACACACCCATACAATGCGCACCACCCCGTGAGGTTTTTCTCACTCCTACTAGTGAATGTAAGGTAACACACACCCATACAATGCGCACCACCCCGTGATGTTTTTCTCACTCCTACTAGTGAAACTAATGTAACACACAACCATACAATGCGCACCACCCCGTGATGTTTTTCTCACTCCTACTAGTGAATCTAATGTAACACACACCCATACAATGCGCACCACCCCGTGATGTTTTTCTCACTCCTACTAGTGAATGTAATGTAACACACACCCATACAATGCGCACCACCCCGTGATGTTTTTCTCACTCCTACTAGTGAATCTAATGTAACACACACCCATACAAGGCGCACCACCCCGTGAGGTTTTTCTCACTCCTACTAGTGAATCTAATGTAACACACACCCATACAATGCGCACCACCCCGTGAGGTTTTTCTCACTCCTACTAGTGAATCTAATGTAACACACACCCATACAATGCGCACCACCCTTGAGGTTTTTCTCACTCGTACTAGTGAATCTAATGTAACACACACCTATACAATGCGCACCACCCCGTGAGGTTTTTCTCACTCCTACTAGTGAATGTAAGGTAACACACACCCATACAATGCGCACCACCCCGTGATGTTTTTCTCACTCCTACTAGTGAAACTAATGTAACACACAACCATACAATGCGCACCACCCCGTGATGTTTTTCTCACTTCTACTAGTGAATCTAATGTAACACACACCCATACAATGCGCACCACCCCGTGATGTTTTTCTCACTCCTACTAGTGAATGTAATGTAACACACACCCATACAATGCGCACCACCCCGTAATGTTTTTCTCACTCCTACTAGTGAATCTAATGTAACACACACCCATACAAGGCGCACCACCCCGTGATGTTTTTCTCACTCCTACTAGTGAATCTAATGTAACACACACCCATACAAGGCGCACCACCCCGTGATGTTTTTCTCACTCCTACTAGTGAATCTAATGTAACGCAAACCCATACAAGGCGCACCACCCCGTGATGTTTTTCTCACTCCTTCTAGTGAATGTAATGTAACACACACCCATACAAGGCGCACCACCCCGTGATGTTTTTCTCACTCCTACTAGTGAATGTAATTTAACACACACCCATACAAGGCGCACCACCCCGTGATGTTTTTCTCACTCCTCTTAGTGAATCAAATGTAACACACACCCATACAAGGCGCACCACCCCGTGATGTTTTTCTCACTCCTACTAGTGAATCTAATGTAACACACACCCTTACAAGGCGCACCACCCCGTGATGTTTTTCTCACTCCTACTAGTGAATGTAATGTAACACACACCCATACAAGGCGCACCACCCCGTGATGTTTTTCTCACTGCTACTAGTGAATCTAATGTAACACACACCCATACAAGGCGCACCACCCCGTGATGTTTTTCTCACTGCTACTAGTGAATCTAATGTAACACACACCCATACAATGCGCACCACCCCGTGTTGTTTTTCTCACTGCTACTAGTGAATCTAATGTAACACACACCCATACAATGCGCACCACCCCGTGATGTTTTTCTCACTGCTACTAGTGAATCTAAGGTAACACACACCCATACAATGCGCACCACCCCGTGATGTTTTTCTCACTGCTACTAGTGAATGTAATGTAACACACACCCACACAATTCGCACCACCCCATGATGTTTTTCTCACTCCTACTAGTGAATGTAATGTAACACACACCCATACAATGCGCACCACCCCGTGATGTTTTTCTCACTCCTACTAGTGAATGTAATGTAACACACACCCATACTATGCGCACCACTCCGTGATGTGTTTCTCACTCCTACTAGTGAATCTAATGTAACACACACCCATACAATACGCACCACCCAGTGATGTTTTTCTCACTGCTACTAGTGAATCTAATGTAACACACACCCATACAATGCGCACCACCCCGTGATGTTTGTATCACTGCTGCTAGTGAATCTAATGTAACACACACCCATACAATGCGCACCACCCCGTGAGGTTTTTCTCACTCCTACTAGTGAATCTAATGTAACACACACCCATACAATGCGCACCACCCCGTGAGGTTTTTCTCACTCCTACTAGTGAATGTAATGTAACACACACCCATACAATGCGCACCACCCCGTGATGTTTTACTCACTCCTACTAGTGAAACTAATGTAACACACACCCATACAATGCGCACCACCCCGTGATGTTTTTCTCACTCCTACTAGTGAATCTAATGTAACACACACCCATACAATGCGCACCACCCCGTGATGTTTTTCTCACTCCTACTCGTGAATGTAATGTAACACACACCCATACAATGCGCACCACCCCGTGATGTTTTTCTCACTCCTACTAGTGAATCTAATGTAACACACACCCATACAAGGCGCACCACCCCGTGATGTTTTTCTCACTCCTACTAGTGAATCTAATGTAACACACACCCATACAAGGCGCACCACCCCGTGATGTTTTTCTCACTCCTACTAGTGAATCTAATGTAACGCAAACCCATACAAGGCGCACCACCCCGTGATGTTTTTCTCACTCCTACTAGTGAATCTAATGTAACACACAAACATACAAGGCGCACCACCCCGTGATGTTTTTCTCACTCCTACTAGTGAATGTAATGTAACACACACCCATACAAGGCGCACCACCCCGTGATGTTTTTCTCACTCCTACTAGTGAATGTAATGTAACACACACCCATACAAGGCGCACCACCCCGTGATGTTTTTCTCACTCCTACTAGTGAATCTAATGTAACACACACCCATACAAGGCGCACCACCCCGTGATGTTTTGCTCACTCCTACTAGTGAATCTAATGTAACACACACCCATACAAGGCGCACCACCCCGTGATGTTTTGCTCACTCCTACTAGTGAATCTAATGTAACACAGACCCATACAATGCGCACCACCCCGTTAGGTTTTTCTCACTGCTACTAGTGAATCTAATGTAACACACACCCATACAAGGCGCACCACCCCGTGATGTTTTTCTCACTGCTACTTGTGAATCTAATGTAACACACACCCATACAATGCGCACCACCCCGTGTTGTTTTCCTTACTGCTACTAGTGAATCTAATGTAACACACACCCATACAACGCACATCACCCCGTGATGTTTTTCTCACTGCTACTAGTGAATCTAAGGTAACACACACCCATACAATGCGCACCACCCCGTGATGTTTTTCTCACTGCTACTAGTGAATGTAATGTAACACACACCCATACAATTCGCACCACCCCGTGATGTTTTTCTCACTCCTACTAGTGAATGTAATGTAACACACACCCATACTATGCGCACCACCCCGTGATGTTTTTCTCACTCCTACTAGTGAATCTAATGTAACACACACCCATACAATGCGCACCACCCCGTGATGTTTTTCTCACTGCTACTAGTGAATCTAATGTAACACACACCCATACAATACGCACCACACCGTGATGTTTTTCTCACTGCTGCTAGTGAATCTAATGTAACACACACCCATACAATGCGCACCACCCCGTGATGTTTTTATCACTGCTGCTAGTGAATCTAATGTAACACACACCCATACAATGCGCACCACCCCGTGATGTTTTTCTCACTCCTACTAGTGAATCTAATGTAACACACCCATACAATGCGCACGACCCCGTGAGGTTTTTCTCACTCCTACTAGTGAATGTAATGTAACACACACCCATACAATGCGCAAAACCCCGTCAGGTTTTTCTCACTCCTACTAGTGAATGTAATGTAACACACACCCATACAATGCGCACCACCCCGTGAGGTTTTTCTCACTCCTACTAGTGAATGTAATGTAACACACACCCATACAAGGCGCACCACCCCGTGAGGTTTTTCTCACTCCTACTAGTGAATGTAATGTAACACACACCCATACAATGCGCACCACCCCGTGAGGTTTTTCTCACTCCTACTAGTGAATCTAATGTAACACACACCCATACAATGCGCACCACCCCGTGAGGTTTTTCTCACTCCTACTAGTGAATCTAATGTAACACACACCCATACAATGCGCACCACCCCGTGAGGTTTTTCTCACTCCTACTAGTGAAACTAATGTAACACACAACCATACAATGCGCACCACCCCGTGATGTTTTTCTCACTCCTACTAGTGAATCTAATGTAACACACACCCATACAATGCGCACCACCCCGTGATGTTTTTCTCACTCCTACTAGTGAATGTAATGTAACACACACCCATACAATGCGCACCACCCCGTGATGTTTTTCTCACTCCTACTAGTGAATCTAATGTAACACACACCCATACAAGGCGCACCACCCCGTGATGTTTTTCTCACTCCTACTAGTGAATCTAATGTAACACACACCCATACAAGGCGCACCACCCCGTGATGTTTTTCTCACTCCTACTAGTGAATCTAATGTAACGCAAACCCATACAAGGCGCACCACCCCGTGATGTTTTTTTTACTCCTACTAGTGAATCTAATGTAACACACAAACATACAAGGCGCACCACCCCGTGATGTTTTTCTCACTCCTACTAGTGAATGTAATGTAACACACACCCATACAAGGCGCACCACCCCGTGATGTTTTTCTCACTCCTACTAGTGAATGTAATGTAACACACACCCATACAAGGCGCACCACCCCGTGATGTTTTTCTCACTCCTACTAGTGAATGTAATGTAACACACACCCATACAAGGCGCACCACCCCGTGATGTTTTTCTCACTCCTACTAGTGAATCTAATGTAACACACACCCATAAAAGGCGCACCACCCCGTGATGTTTTGCTCACTCCTACTAGTGAATCTAATGTAACACACACCCATACAAGGCGCACCACCCCGTGATGTTTTGCTCACTCCTACTAGTGAATCTAATGTAACACACACCCATACAATGCGCACCACCCCGTGAGGTTTTTCTCACTCCTACTAGTGAATCTAATGTAACACACACCCATAAATTGCGCACCACCCCGTGATGTTTTGCTCACTCCTACTAGTGAATCTAATGTAACACACACCCATACAATGCGCACCACCCCGTGAGGTTTTTCTCACTCCTACTAGTGAATCTAATGTAACACACACCCATACAATGCGCACCACCCCGTGAGGTTTTTCTCACTCCTACTAGTGAATCTAATGTAACACACACCCATACAATGCGCACCACCCCGTGAGGTTTTTCTCACTCCTACTAGTGAATCTAATGTAACACACACCCATACAATGCGCACCACCCCGTGATGTTTTTCTCACTCCTACTAGTGAATCTAATGTAACACACACCCATACAATGCGCACCACCCCGTGATGTTTTTCTCACTCCTACTAGTGAATCTAATGTAACACACACCCATACAATGCGCACCACCCCGTGATGTTTTTCTCACTCCTACTAGTGAATCTAATGTAACACACACCCATACAATGCGCACCACCCCGTGATGTTTTTCTCACTCCTACTCGTGAATGTAATGTAACACACACCCATACAATGCGCACCACCCCGTGATGTTTTTCTCACTCCTACTAGTGAATCTAATGTAACACACACCCATACAAGGCGCACCACCCCGTGATGTTTTTCTCACTCCTACTAGTGAATCTAATGTAACACACACCCATACAAGGCGCACCACCCCGTGATGTTTTTCTCACTCCTACTAGTGAATCTAATGTAACGCAAACCCATACAAGGCGCACCACCCCGTGATGTTTTTCTCACTCCTACTAGTGAATCTAATGTAACACACAAACATACAAGGCGCACCACCCCGTGATGTTTTTCTCACTCCTACTAGTGAATGTAATGTAACACACACCCATACAAGGCGCACCACCCCGTGATGTTTTTCTCACTCCTACTAGTGAATGTAATGTAACACACACCCATACAAGGCGCACCACCCCGTGATGTTTTTCTCACTCCTACTAGTGAATCTAATGTAACACACACCCATACAAGGCGCACCACCCCGTGATGTTTTGCTCACTCCTACTAGTGAATCTAATGTAACACACACCCATACAAGGCGCACCACCCCGTGATGTTTTGCTCACTCCTACTAGTGAATCTAATGTAACACAGACCCATACAATGCGCACCACCCCGTTAGGTTTTTCTCACTGCTACTAGTGAATCTAATGTAACACACACCCATACAAGGCGCACCACCCCGTGATGTTTTTCTCACTGCTACTTGTGAATCTAATGTAACACACACCCATACAATGCGCACCACCCCGTGTTGTTTTCCTTACTGCTACTAGTGAATCTAATGTAACACACACCCATACAACGCACATCACCCCGTGATGTTTTTCTCACTGCTACTAGTGAATCTAAGGTAACACACACCCATACAATGCGCACCACCCCGTGATGTTTTTCTCACTGCTACTAGTGAATGTAATGTAACACACACCCATACAATTCGCACCACCCCGTGATGTTTTTCTCACTCCTACTAGTGAATGTAATGTAACACACACCCATACTATGCGCACCACCCCGTGATGTTTTTCTCACTCCTACTAGTGAATCTAATGTAACACACACCCATACAATGCGCACCACCCCGTGATGTTTTTCTCACTGCTACTAGTGAATCTAATGTAACACACACCCATACAATACGCACCACACCGTGATGTTTTTCTCACTGCTGCTAGTGAATCTAATGTAACACACACCCATACAATGCGCACCACCCCGTGATGTTTTTATCACTGCTGCTAGTGAATCTAATGTAACACACACCCATACAATGCGCACCACCCCGTGATGTTTTTCTCACTCCTACTAGTGAATCTAATGTAACACACCCATACAATGCGCACCACCCCGTGAGGTTTTTCTCACTCCTACTAGTGAATGTAATGTAACACACACCCATACAATGCGCAAAACCCCGTCAGGTTTTTCTCACTCCTACTAGTGAATGTAATGTAACACACACCCATACAATGCGCACCACCCCGTGAGGTTTTTCTCACTCCTACTAGTGAATGTAATGTAACACACACCCATACAAGGCGCACCACCCCGTGAGGTTTTTCTCACTCCTACTAGTGAATGTAATGTAACACACACCCATACAATGCGCACCACCCCGTGAGGTTTTTCTCACTCCTACTAGTGAATCTAATGTAACACACACCCATACAATGCGCACCACCCCGTGAGGTTTTTCTCACTCCTACTAGTGAATCTAATGTAACACACACCCATACAATGCGCACCACCCCGTGAGGTTTTTCTCACTCCTACTAGTGAATGTAAGGTAACACACACCCATACAATGCGCACCACCCCGTGATGTTTTTCTCACTCCTACTAGTGAAACTAATGTAACACACAACCATACAATGCGCACCACCCCGTGATGTTTTTCTCACTCCTACTAGTGAATCTAATGTAACACACACCCATACAATGCGCACCACCCCGTGATGTTTTTCTCACTCCTACTAGTGAATGTAATGTAACACACACCCATACAATGCGCACCACCCCGTGATGTTTTTCTCACTCCTACTAGTGAATCTAATGTAACACACACCCATACAAGGCGCACCACCCCGTGATGTTTTTCTCACTCCTACTAGTGAATCTAATGTAACACACACCCATACAAGGCGCACCACCCCGTGATGTTTTTCTCACTCCTACTAGTGAATCTAATGTAACGCAAACCCATACAAGGCGCACCACCCCGTGATGTTTTTTTTACTCCTACTAGTGAATCTAATGTAACACACAAACATACAAGGCGCACCACCCCGTGATGTTTTTCTCACTCCTACTAGTGAATGTAATGTAACACACACCCATACAAGGCGCACCACCCCGTGATGTTTTTCTCACTCCTACTAGTGAATGTAATGTAACACACACCCATACAAGGCGCACCACCCCGTGATGTTTTTCTCACTCCTACTAGTGAATGTAATGTAACACACACCCATACAAGGCGCACCACCCCGTGATGTTTTTCTCACTCCTACTAGTGAATCTAATGTAACACACACCCATAAAAGGCGCACCACCCCGTGATGTTTTGCTCACTCCTACTAGTGAATCTAATGTAACACACACCCATACAAGGCGCACCACCCCGTGATGTTTTGCTCACTCCTACTAGTGAATCTAATGTAACACACACCCATACAATGCGCACCACCCCGTGAGGTTTTTCTCACTCCTACTAGTGAATCTAATGTAACACACACCCATAAATTGCGCACCACCCCGTGATGTTTTGCTCACTCCTACTAGTGAATCTAATGTAACACACACCCATACAATGCGCACCACCCCGTGAGGTTTTTCTCACTCCTACTAGTGAATCTAATGTAACACACACCCATACAATGCGCACCACCCCGTGAGGTTTTTCTCACTCCTACTAGTGAATCTAATGTAACACACACCCATACAATGCGCACCACCCCGTGAGGTTTTTCTCACTCCTACTAGTGAATCTAATGTAACACACACCCATACAATGCGCACCACCCCGTGATGTTTTTCTCACTCCTACTAGTGAATCTAATGTAACACACACCCATACAATGCGCACCACCCCGTGATGTTTTTCTCACTCCTACTAGTGAATCTAATGTAACACACACCCATACAATGCGCACCACCCCGTGATGTTTTTCTCACTCCTACTAGTGAATCTAATGTAACACACACCCATACAATGCGCACCACCCCGTGATGTTTTTCTCACTCCTACTAGTGAATCTAATGTAACACACACCCATACAAGGCGCACCACCCCGTGATGTTTTTCTCACTCCTACTAGTGAATCTAATGTAACACACACCCATACAAGGCGCACCACCCCGTGATGTTTTTCTCACTCCTACTAGTGAATCTAATGTAACACACACCCATACAAGGCACACCACCCCGTGATGTTTTTCTCACTCCTACTAGTGAATCTAATGTAACACACACCCCTACAAGGCGCACCACCCCGTGATGTTTTTCTCACTCCTACTAGTGAATGTAATGTAACACACAACCATACAAGGCGCACCACCCCGTGATGTTTTTCTCACTCCTACTAGTGAATGTAATGTAACACACACCCATACAAGGCGCACCACCCCGTGATGTTTTTCTCACTCCTACTAGTGAATGTAATGTAACACACACCCATACAAGGCGCACCACCCCGTGATGTTTTTCTCACTCCTACTAGTGAATCTAATGTAACACACACCCATAAAAGGCGCACCACCCCGTGATGTTTTGCTCACTCCTACTAGTGAATCTAATGTAACACACACCCATACAAGGCGCACCACCCCGTGATGTTTTGCTCACTCCTACTAGTGAATCTAATGTAACACACACCCATACAATGCGCACCACCCCGTGAGGTTTTTCTCACTCCTACTAGTGAATCTAATGTAACACACACCCATAAATTGCGCACCACCCCGTGATGTTTTGCTCACTCCTACTAGTGAATCTAATGTAACACACACCCATACAATGCGCACCACCCCGTGAGGTTTTTCTCACTCCTACTAGTGAATCTAATGTAACACACACCCATACAATGCGCACCACCCCGTGAGGTTTTTCTCACTCCTACTAGGGAATCTAATGTAACACACACCCATACAATGCGCACCACCCCGTGAGGTTTTTCTCACTCCTACTAGTGAATCTAATGTAACACACACCCATACAATGCGCACCACCCCGTGATGTTTTTCTCACTCCTACTAGTGAATCTAATGTAACACACACCCATACAATGCGCACCACCCCGTGATGTTTTTCTCACTCCTACTAGTGAATCTAATGTAACACACACCCATACAATGCGCACCACCCCGTGATGTTTTTCTCACTCCTACTAGTGAATCTAATGTAACACACACCCATACAAGGCGCACCACCCCGTGATGTTTTTCTCACTCCTACTAGTGAATCTAATGTAACACACACCCATACAATGCGCACCACCCCGTGAGGTTTTTCTCACTCCTACTAGTGAATCTAATGTAACACACACCCATACAATGCGCACCACCCCATGAGGTTTTTCTCACTCCTACTAGTGAATCTAATGTAACACACACCCATACAATGCGCACCACCCCGTGAGGTTTTTCTCACTCCTACTAGTGAATCTAATGTAACACACACCCATACAATGCGCACCACCCCGTGATGTTTTTCTCACTCCTACTAGTGAATCTAATGTAACACACACCCATACAATGCGCACCACCCCGTGATGTTTTTCTCACTCCTACTAGTGAATCTAATGTAACACACACCCATACAATGCGCACCACCCCGTGATGTTTTTCTCACTCCTACTAGTGAATCTAATGTAACACACACCCATACAATGCGCACCACCCCGTGATGTTTTTCTCACTCCTACTAGTGAATCTAATGTAACACACACCCATACAAGGCGCACCACCCCGTGATGTTTTTCTCACTCCTACTAGTGAATCTAATGTAACACACACCCATACAAGGCGCACCACCCCGTGATGTTTTTCTCACTCCTACTAGTGAATCTAATGTAACACACACCCATACAAGGCGCACCACCCCGTGATGTTTTTCTCACTCCTACTAGTGAATCTAATGTAACACACACCCCTACAAGGCGCACCACCCCGTGATGTTTTTCTCACTCCTACTAGTGAATGTAATGTAACACACAACCATACAAGGCGCACCACCCCGTGATGTTTTTCTCACTCCTACTAGTGAATGTAATGTAACACACACCCATACAAGGCGCACCACCCCGTGATGTTTTTCTCACTCCTACTAGTGAATGTAATGTAACACACACCCATACAAGGCGCACCACCCCGTGATGTTTTTCTCACTCCTACTAGTGAATCTAATGTAACACACACCCATAAAAGGCGCACCACCCCGTGATGTTTTGCTCACTCCTACTAGTGAATCTAATGTAACACACACCCATACAAGGCGCACCACCCCGTGATGTTTTGCTCACTCCTACTAGTGAATCTAATGTAACACACACCCATACAATGCGCACCACCCCGTGAGGTTTTTCTCACTCCTACTAGTGAATCTAATGTAACACACACCCATAAATTGCGCACCACCCCGTGATGTTTTGCTCACTCCTACTAGTGAATCTAATGTAACACACACCCATACAATGCGCACCACCCCGTGAGGTTTTTCTCACTCCTACTAGTGAATCTAATGTAACACACACCCATACAATGCGCACCACCCCGTGAGGTTTTTCTCACTCCTACTACGGAATCTAATGTAACACACACCCATACAATGCGCACCACCCCGTGAGGTTTTTCTCACTCCTACTAGTGAATCTAATGTAACACACACCCATACAATGCGCACCACCCCGTGATGTTTTTCTCACTCCTACTAGTGAATCTAATGTAACACACACCCATACAATGCGCACCACCCCGTGATGTTTTTCTCACTCCTACTAGTGAATCTAATGTAACACACACCCATACAATGCGCACCACCCCGTGATGTTTTTCTCACTCCTACTAGTGAATCTAATGTAACACACACCCATACAAGGCGCACCACCCCGTGATGTTTTTCTCACTCCTACTAGTGAATCTAATGTAACACACACCCATACAATGCGCACCACCCCGTGAGGTTTTTCTCACTCCTACTAGTGAATCTAATGTAACACACACCCATACAATGCGCACCACCCCATGAGGTTTTTCTCACTCCTACTAGTGAATCTAATGTAACACACACCCATACAATGCGCACCACCCCGTGAGGTTTTTCTCACTCCTACTAGTGAATCTAATGTAACACACACCCATACAATGCGCACCACCCCGTGATGTTTTTCTCACTCCTACTAGTGAATCTAATGTAACACACACCCATACAATGCGCACCACCCCGTGATGTTTTTCTCACTCCTACTAGTGAATCTAATGTAACACACACCCATACAATGCGCACCACCCCGTGATGTTTTTCTCACTCCTACTAGTGAATCTAATGTAACACACACCCATACAATGCGCACCACCCCGTGATGTTTTTCTCACTCCTACTAGTGAATCTAATGTAACACACACCCATACAAGGCGCACCACCCCGTGATGTTTTTCTCACTCCTACTAGTGAATCTAATGTAACACACACCCATACAAGGCGCACCACCCCGTGATGTTTTTCTCACTCCTACTAGTGAATCTAATGTAACACACACCCATACAAGGCGCACCACCCCGTGATGTTTTTCTCACTCCTACTAGTGAATCTAATGTAACACACACCCCTACAAGGCGCACCACCCCGTGATGTTTTTCTCACTCCTACTAGTGAATGTAATGTAACACACAACCATACAAGGCGCACCACCCCGTGATGTTTTTCTCACTCCTACTAGTGAATCTAATGTAACACACACCCATACAAGGCGCACCACCCCGTGATGTTTTTCTCACTCCTACTAGTGAATGTAATGTAACACACACCCATACAAGGCGCACCACCCCGTGATGTTTTTCTCACTCCTACTAGTGAATGTAATTTAACACACACCCATACAAGGCGCACCACCCCGTGATGTTTTTCTCATTCCTCTTAGTGAATCAAATGTAACACACACCCATACAAGGCGCACCACCCCGTGATGTTTTTCTCACTCCTACTAGTGAATGTAATGTAACACACACCCATACAATGCGCACCACCCCGTGAGCTTTTTCTCACTCCTACTAGTGAATCTAATGTAACACACACCCATACAATGCGCACCACCCCGTGAGGTTTTTCTCACTCGTACTAGTGAATCTAATGTAACACACACCCATACAATGCGCACCACCCCGTGAGGTTTTTCTCACTCCTACTAGTGAATGTAATGTAACACACACCCATACAATGCGCACCACCCCGTGATGTTTTTCTCACTCCTACTAGTGAAACTAATGTAACACACACCCATACAATGCGCACCACCCCGTGATGTTTTTCTCACTCCTACTAGTGAATCTAATGTAACACACACCCATACAATGCGCACCACCACGTGATGTTTTTCTCACTCCTACTAGTGAATGTAATGTAACACACACCCATACAATGCGCACCACCCCGTGATGTTTTTCTCACTCCTACTAGTGAATCTAATGTAACACACACCCATACAAGGCGCACCACCCCGTGATGTTTTTCTCACTCATACTAGTGAATCTAATGTAACACACACCCATACAATGCGCACCACCCCGTGATGTTTGTATCACTGCTGCTAGTGAATCTAATGTAACACACACCCATACAATGCGCACCACCCCGTGAGGTTTTTCTCACTCCTACTAGTGAATCTAATGTAACACACACCCATACAATGCGCACCACCCCGTGAGGTTTTTCTCACTCCTACTAGTGAATGTAATGTAACACACACCCATACAATGCGCACCACCCCGTGATGTTTTTCTCACTCCTACTAGTGAAACTAATGTAACACACACCAATACAATGCGCACCACCCCGTGATGTTTTTCTCACTCCTACTAGTGAATCTAATGTAACACACACCCATACAATGCGCACCACCCCGTGATGTTTTTCTCACTCCTACTAGTGAATGTAATGTAACACACACCCATACAATGCGCACCACCCCGTGATGTTTTTCTCACTCCTACTAGTGAATCTAATGTAACACACACCCATACAAGGCGCACCACCCCGTGATGTTTTTCTCACTCCTACTAGTGAATCTAATGTAACACACACCCATACAAGGCGCACCACCCCGTGATGTTTTTCTCACTCCTACTAGTGAATCTAATGTAACGCAAACCCATACAAGGCGCACCACCCCGTGATGTTTTTCTCACTCCTACTAGTGAATCTAATGTAACACACAAACATACAAGGCGCACCACCCCGTGATGTTTTTCTCACTCCTACTAGTGAATGTAATGTAACACACACCCATACAAGGCGCACCACCCCGTGATGTTTTTCTCACTCCTACTAGTGAATGTAATGTAACACACACCCATACAAGGCGCACCACCCCGTGATGTTTTTCTCACTCCTACTACTGAATCTAATGTAACACACACCCATACAAGGCGCACCACCCCGTGATGTTTTTCTCACTCCTACTAGTGAATCTAATGTAACACACACCCATACAAGGCGCACCACCCCGTGATGTTTTGCTCACTCCTACTAGTGAATCTAATGTAACACAGACCCATACAATGCGCACCACCCCGTGAGGTTTTTCTCACTGCTACTAGTGAATCTAATGTAACACACACCCATACAAGGCGCACCACCCCGTGATGTTTTTCTCACTGCTACTTGTGAATCTAATGTAACACACACCCATACAATGCGCACCACCCCGTGTTGTTTTCCTTACTGCTACTAGTGAATCTAATGTAACACACACCCATACAACGCACATCACCCCGTGATGTTTTTCTCACTGCCACTAGTGAATCTAAGGTAACACACACCCATACAATGCGCACCACCCCGTGATGTTTTTCTCACTGCTACTAGTGAATGTAATGTAACACACACCCATACAATTCGCACCACCCCGTGATGTTTTTCTCACTCCTACTAGTGAATGTAATGTAACACACACCCATACTATGCGCACCACCCCGTAATGTTTTTCTCACTCCTACTAGTGAATCTAATGTAACACACACCCATACAATGCGCACCACCCCGTGATGTTTTTCTCACTGCTACTAGTGAATCTAATGTAACACACACCCATACAATACGCACCACCCCGTGATGTTTTTCTCACTGCTGCTAGTGAATCTAATGTAACACACACCCATACAATGCGCACCACCCGTGATGTTTTTATCACTGCTGCTAGTGAATCTAATGTAACACACACCCATACAATGCGCACCACCCCGTGATGTTTTTCTCACTCCTACTAGTGAATCTAATGTAACACACACCCATACAATGCGCACCACCCCGTGAGGTTTTTCTCACTCCTACTAGTGAATGTAATGTAACACACACCCATACAATGCGCAAAACCCCGTCAGGTTTTTCTCACTCCTACTAGTGAATGTAATGTAACACACACCCATACAATGCGCACCACCCCGTGAGGTTTTTCTCACTCCTACTAGTGAATGTAATGTAACACACACCCATACAAGGCGCACCACCCCGTGAGGTTTTTCTCACTCCTACTAGTGAATGTAATGTAACACACACCCATACAATGAGCACCACCCCGTGAGGTTTTTCTCACTCCTACTAGTGAATCTAATGTAACACACACCCATACAATGCGCACCACCCCGTGAGGTTTTTCTCACTCGTACTAGTGAATCTAATGTAACACACACCCATACAATGCGCACCACCCCGTGAGGTTTTTCTCACTCCTACTAGTGAATGTAAGGTAACACACACCCATACAATGCGCACCACCCCGTGATGTTTTTCTCACTCCTACTAGTGAAACTAATGTAACACACAACCATACAATGCGCACCACCCCGTGATGTTTTTCTCACTCCTACTAGTGAATCTAATGTAACACACACCCATACAATGCGCACCACCCCGTGATGTTTTTCTCACTCCTACTAGTGAATGTAATGTAACACACACCCATACAATGCGCACCACCCCGTGATGTTTTTCTCACTCCTACTAGTGAATCTAATGTAACACACACCCATACAAGGCGCACCACCCCGTGATGTTTTTCTCACTCCTACTAGTGAATCTAATGTAACACACACCCATACAAGGCGCACCACCCCGTGATGTTTTTCTCACTCCTACTAGTGAATCTAATGTAACGCAAACCCATACAAGGCGCACCACCCCGTGATGTTTTTTTTACTCCTACTAGTGAATCTAATGTAACACACAAACATACAAGGCGCACCACCCCGTGATGTTTTTCTCACTCCTACTAGTGAATGTAATGTAACACACACCCATACAAGGCGCACCACCCCGTGATGTTTTTCTCACTCCTACTAGTGAATGTAATGTAACACACACCCATACAAGGCGCACCACCCCGTGATGTTTTTCTCACTCCTACTAGTGAATGTAATGTAACACACACCCATACAAGGCGCACCACCCCGTGATGTTTTTCTCACTCCTACTAGTGAATCTAATGTAACACACACCCATAAAAGGCGCACCACCCCGTGATGTTTTGCTCACTCCTACTAGTGAATCTAATGTAACACACACCCATACAAGGCGCACCACCCCGTGATGTTTTGCTCACTCCTACTAGTGAATCTAATGTAACACACACCCATACAATGCGCACCACCCCGTGAGGTTTTTCTCACTCCTACTAGTGAATCTAATGTAACACACACCCATAAATTGCGCACCACCCCGTGATGTTTTGCTCACTCCTACTAGTGAATCTAATGTAACACACACCCATACAATGCGCACCACCCCGTGAGGTTTTTCTCACTCCTACTAGTGAATCTAATGTAACACACACCCATACAATGCGCACCACCCCGTGAGGTTTTTCTCACTCCTACTAGTGAATCTAATGTAACACACACCCATACAAGGCGCACCACCCCGTGAGGTTTTTCTCACTCCTACTAGTGAATCTAATGTAACACACACCCATACAATGCGCACCACCCCGTGATGTTTTTCTCACTCCTACTAGTGAATCTAATGTAACACACACCCATACAATGCGCACCACCCCGTGATGTTTTTCTCACTCCTACTAGTGAATCTAATGTAACACACACCCATATAATGCGCACCACCCCGTGATGTTTTTCTCACTGCTACTAGTGATTCTAATGTAACACACACCCATACAATGCGCACCACCCCGTGATGTTTTTCTCACTCCTACTAGTGAATCTAATGTAACACACACCCATACAAGGCGCACCACCCCGTGATGTTTTTCTCACTCCTACTAGTGAATCTAATGTAACACACACCCATACAAGGCGCACCACCCCGTGATGTTTTTCTCACTCCTACTAGTGAATCTAATGTAACACACACCCATACAAGGCGCACCACCCCGTGATGTTTTTCTCACTCCTACTAGTGAATCTAATGTAACACACACCCCTACAAGGCGCACCACCCCGTGATGTTTTTCTCACTCCTACTAGTGAATGTAATGTAACACACAACCATACAAGGCGCACCACCCCGAGATGTTTTTCTCACTCCTACTAGTGAATCTAATGTAACACACACCCATACAAGGCGCACCACCCCGTGATGTTTTTCTCACTCCTACTAGTGAATGTAATGTAACACACACCCATACAAGGCGCACCACCCCGTGATGTTTTTCTCACTCCTACTAGTGAATGTAATTTAACACACACCCATACAAGGCGCACCACCCCGTGATGTTTTTCTCACTCCTCTTAGTGAATCAAATGTAACACACACCCATACAAGGCGCACCACCCCGTGATGTTTTTCTCACTCCTACTAGTGAATGTAATGTAACACACACCCATACAATGCGCACCACCCCGTGAGCTTTTTCTCACTCCTACTAGTGAATCTAATGTAACACACACCCATACAATGCGCACCACCCCGTGAGGTTTTTCTCACTCGTACTAGTGAATCTAATGTAACACACACCCATACAATGCGCACCACCCCGTGAGGTTTTTCTCACTCCTACTAGTGAATGTAATGTAACACACACCCATACAATGCGCACCACCCCGTGATGTTTTTCTCACTCCTACTAGTGAAACTAATGTAACACACACCCATACAATGCGCACCACCCCGTGATGTTTTTCTCACTCCTACTAGTGAATCTAATGTAACACACACCCATACAATGCGCACCACCCCGTGATGTTTTTCTCACTCCTACTAGTGAATGTAATGTAACACACACCCATACAATGCGCACCACCCCGTGATGTTTTTCTCACTCCTACTAGTGAATCTAATGTAACACACACCCATACAAGGCGCACCACCCCGTGATGTTTTTCTCACTCATACTAGTGAATCTAATGTAACACACACCCATACAAGGCGCACCACCCCGTGATGTTTTTCTCACTCCTACTAGTGTATCTAATGTAACGCAAACCCATACAAGGCGCACCACCCCGTGATGTTTTTCTCACTCCTACTAGTGAATCTAATGTAACACACAAACATACAAGGCGCACCACCCCGTGATGTTTTTCTCACTCCTACTAGTGAATGTAATGTAACACACACCCATACAAGGCGCACCACTCCGTGATGTTTTTCTCACTCCTACTAGTGAATGTAATGTAACACACACCCATACAAGGCGCACCACCCCGTGATGTTTTTCTCACTCCTACTAGTGAATCTAATGTAACACACACCCATACAAGGCGCACCACCCCGTGATGTTTTGCTCACTCCTACTAGTGAATCTAATGTAACACACCCATACAATGCGCACCACCCCGTGATGTTTTGCTCACTCCTACTAGTGAATCTAATGTAACACAGACCCATACAATGCGCACCACCCCGTGAGGTTTTTCTCACTGCTACTAGTGAATCTAATGTAACACACACCCATACAAGGCGCACCACCCCGTGATGTTTTTCTCACTGCTACTTGTGAATCTAATGTAACACACACCCATACAATGCGCACCACCCCGTGTTGTTTTCCTTACTGCTACTAGTGAATCTAATGTAACACACACCCATACAACGCGCATCACCCCGTGATGTTTTTCTCACTGCTACTAGTAAATCTAAGGTAACACACACCCATACAATGCGCACCACCCCGTGATGTTTTTCTCACTGCTACTAGTGAATGTAATGTAACACACACCCATACAATTCGCACCACCCCGTGATGTTTTTCTCACTCCTACTAGTGAATGTAATGTAACACACACCCATACTATGCGCACCACCCCGTGATGTTTTTCTCACTCCTACTAGTGAATCTAATGTAACACACACCCATACAATGCGCACCACCCCGTGATGTTTTTCTCACTGCTACTAGTGAATCTAATGTAACACACACCCATACAATACGCACCACCCCGTGATGTTTTTCTCACTGCTGCTAGTGAATCTAATGTAACACACACCCATACAATGCGCACCACCCCGTGATGTTTTTCTCACTGCTGCTAGTGAATCTAATGTAACACACACCCATACAATGCGCACCACCCCGTGATGTTTTCATCACTGCTGCTAGTGAATCTAATGTAACACACACCCATACAATGCGCACCACCCCGTGAGGTTTTTCTCACTCCTACTAGTGAATCTAATGTAACACACACCCATACAATGCGCACCAACCCGTCAGGTTTTTCTCACTCCTACTAGTGAATGTAATGTAACACACACCCATACAATGCGCAAAACCCCGTCAGGTTTTTCTCACTCCTACTAGTGAATGTAATGTAACACACACCCATACAATGCGCACCACCCCGTGAGGTTTTTCTCACTCCTACTAGTGAATGTAATGTAACACACACCCATACAAGGCGCACCACCCCGTGAGGTTTTTCTCACTCCTACTAGTGAATGTAATGTAGCACACACCCATACAATGCGCACCACCCCGTGAGGTTTTTCTCACTCCTACTAGTGAATCTAATGTAACACACACCCATACAATGCGCACCACCCCGTGAGGTTTTTCTCACTCGTACTAGTGAATCTAATGTAACACACACCCATACAATGCGCACCACCCCGTGAGGTTTTTCTCACTCCTACTAGTGAATGTAAGGTAACACACACCCATACAATGCACACCACCCCGTGATGTTTTTCTCACTCCTACCAGTGAAACTAATGTAACACACACCCATACAATGCGCACCACCCCGTGATGTTTTTCTCACTCCTACTAGTGAATCTAATGTAACACACACCCATACAATGCGCACCACCCCGTGATGTTTTTCTCACTCCTACTAGTGAATGTAATGTAACACACACCCATACAATGCGCACCACCCCGTGATGTTTTTCTCACTCCTACTAGTGAATCTAATGTAACACACACCCATACAAGGCGCACCACCCCGTGATGTTTTTATCACTCCTACTAGTGAATCTAATGTAACACACACCCATACAAGGCGCACCACCCCGTGATGTTTTTCTCACTCCTACTAGTGAATCTAATGTAACGCAAACCCATACAAGGCGCACCACCCCGTGATGTTTTTTTTACTCCTACTAGTGAATCTAATGTAACACACAAACATACAAGGCGCACCACCCCGTGATGTTTTTCTCACTCCTACTAGTGAATGTAATGTAACACACACCCATACAAGGCGCACCACCCCGTGATGTTTTTCTCACTCCTACTAGTGAATGTAATGTAACACACACGCATACAAGGCGCACCACCCCGTGATGTTTTTCTCACTCCTACTAGTGAATGTAATGTAACACACACCCATACAAGGCGCACCACCCCGTGATGTTTTTCTCACTCCTACTAGTGAATCTAATGTAACACACACCCATACAAGGCGCACCACCCCGTGATGTTTTGCTCACTCCTAATAGTGAATCTAATGTAACACACACCCATACAAGGCGCACCACCTCGTGATGTTTTGCTCACTCCTACTAGTGAATCTAATGTAACACACACCCATACAATGCGCACCACCCCTTGAGGTTTTTCTCACTCCTACTAGTGAATCTAATGTAACACACACCCATAAAATGCGCACCACCCCGTGATGTTTTGCTCACTCCTACTAGTGAATCTAATGTAACACACACCCATACAATGCGCACCACGCCGTGAGGTTTTTCTCACTCCTACTAGTGAATCTAATGTAACACACACCCATACAATGCGCACCACCCCGTGAGGTTTTTCTCACTCCTACTAGTGAATCTAATGTAACACACACCCATACAATGCGCACCACCCCGTGAGGTTTTTCTCACTCCTACTAGTGAATCTAATGTAACACACACCCATACAATGCGCACCACCCCGTGATGTTTTTCTCACTCCTACTAGTGAATCTAATGTAACACACACCCATACAATGCGCACCACCCCGTGATGTTTTTCTCACTCCTACTAGTGAATCTAATGTAACACACAGCCATACAATGCGCACCACCCCGTGATGTTTTTCTCACTCCTACTAGTGAATCTAATGTAACACACACCCATACAATGCGCACCACCCCGTGATGTTTTTCTCACTCCTACTAGTGAATCTAATGTAACACACACCCATACAAGGCGCACCACCCCGTGATGTTTTTCTCACTCCTACTAGTGAATCTAATGTAACACACACCCATACAAGGCGCACCACCCCGTGATGTTTTTCTCACTCCTACTAGTGAATCTAATGTAACACACACCCATACAAGGCGCACCACCCCGTGATGTTTTTCTCACTCCTACTAGTGAATCTAATGTAACACACACCCCTACAAGGCGCACCACCCCGTGATGTTTTTCTCACTCCTACTAGTGAATGTAATGTAACACACAACCATACAAGGCGCATCACCCCGTGATGTTTTTCTCACTCCTACTAGTGAATCTAATGTAACACACACCCATACAAGGCGCACCACCCCGTGATGTTTTTCTCACTCCTACTAGTGAATGTAATGTAACACACACCCATACAAGGCGCACCACCCCGTGATGTTTTTCTCACTCCTACTAGTGAATGTAATTTAACACACACCCATACAAGGCGCACCACACCGTGATGTTTTTCTCACTCCTCTTAGTGAATCAAATGTAACACACACCCATACAAGGCGCACCACCCCGTGATGTTTTTCTCACTCCTACTAGTGAATCTAATGTAACACACACCCATACAAGGCGCACCACCCCGTGATGTTTTTCTCACTCCTACTAGTGAATGTAATGTAACACACACCCATACAAGGCGCACCACGCCGTGTTGTTTTTCTCACTGCTACTAGTGAATCTAATGTAACACACACCCATACAATGCGCACCACCCCGTGATGTTTTTCTCACTGCTACTAGTGAATCTAAGGTAACACACACCCATACAATGCGCACCACCCCGTGATGTTTTTCTCACTGCTACTAGTGAATGTAATGTAACACACACCCACACAATTCGCACCACCCCATGATATTTTTCTCACTCCTACTAGTGAATGTAATGTAACACACACCCATACAATGCGCACCACCCCGTGATGTTTTTCTCACTCCTACTAGTGAATGTAATGTAACACACACCCATACTATGCGCACCACCCCGTGATGTGTTTCTCACTCCTACTAGTGAATCTAATGTAACACACACCCATACAATGCGCACCACCCAGTGATGTTTTTCTCACTGCTACTAGTGAATCTAATGTAACACACACCCATACAATGCGCACCACCCCGTGATGTTTTTATCACTGCTGCTAGTGAATCTAATGTAACACACACCCATACAATGCGCACCACCCCGTGAGGTTTTTCTCACTCCTACTAGCGAATCTAATGTAACACACACCCATACAATGCGCACCACCCCGTGATGTTTTTCTCACTCCTACTAGTGAATGTAATGTAACACACACCCATACAAGGCGCACCACCCCGTGATGTTTTTCTCACTCCTACTAGTGAATCTAATGTAACACACACCCATACAAGGCGCACCACCCCGTGATGTTTTTCTCACTCCTACTAGTGAATCTAATGTAACACACACCCATACAAGGCGCACCACCCCGTGATGTTTTTCTCACTCCTACTAGTGAATCTAATGTAACACACACCCATACAAGGCGCACCACCCCGTGAGGTTTTTCTCACTCCTACTAGTGAATCTAATGTAACACACACCCATACAATGCGCACCACCCCGTGAGGTTTTTCTCACTCCTACTAGTGAATCTAATGTAACACACACCCATACAATGCGCACCACCCCGTGATGTTTTTCTCACTGCTACTAGTGAATGTAATGTAACACACACCCATACAATGCGCACCACCCCGTGATGTTTTTCTCACTCCTACTAGTGAATCTAATGTAACACACACCCATACAAGGCGCACCACCCCGTGATGTTTTTCTCACTCCTACTAGTGAATCTAATGTAACACACACCCATACAAGGCGCACCACCCCGTGATGTTTTTCTCACTCCTACTAGTGAATCTAATGTAACACACACCCATACAAGGCGCACCACCCCGTGATGTTTTTCTCACTCCTACTAGTGAATCTAATGTAACACACACCCCTACAAGGCGCACCACCCCGTGATGTTTTTCTCACTCCTACTAGTGAATGTAATGTAACACACAACCATACAAGGCGCACCACCCCGTGATGTTTTTCTCACTCCTACTAGTGAATCTAATGTAACACACACCCATACAAGGCGCACCACCCCGTGATGTTTTTCTCACTCCTACTAGTGAATGTAATGTAACACACACCCATACAAGGCGCACCACCCCGTGATGTTTTTCTCACTCCTACTAGTGAATGTAATTTAACACACACCCATACAAGGCGCACCACACCGTGATGTTTTTCTCACTCCTCTTAGTGAATCAAATGTAACACACACCCATACAAGGCGCACCACCCCGTGATGTTTTTCTCACTCCTACTAGTGAATCTAATGTAACACACACCCATACAAGGCGCACCACCCCGTGATGTTTTTCTCACTCCTACTAGTGAATGTAATGTAACACACACCCATACAAGGCGCACCACCCCGTGTTGTTTTTCTCACTGCTACTAGTGAATCTAATGTAACACACACCCATACAATGCGCACCACCCCGTGATGTTTTTCTCACTGCTACTAGTGAATCTAAGGTAACACACACCCATACAATGCGCACCACCCCGTGATGTTTTTCTCACTGCTACTAGTGAATGTAATGTAACACACACCCACACAATTCGCACCACCCCATGATATTTTTCTCACTCCTACTAGTGAATGTAATGTAACACACACCCATACAATGCGCACCACCCCGTGATGTTTTTCTCACTCCTACTAGTGAATGTAATGTAACACACACCCATACTATGCGCACCACCCCGTGATGTGTTTCTCACTCCTACTAGTGAATCTAATGTAACACACACCCATACAATGCGCACCACCCAGTGATGTTTTTCTCACTGCTACTAGTGAATCTAATGTAACACACACCCATACAATGCGCACCACCCCGTGATGTTTTTATCACTGCTGCTAGTGAATCTAATGTAACACACACCCATACAATGCGCACCACCCCGTGAGGTTTTTCTCACTCGTACTAGTGAATCTAATGTAACACACACCCATACAATGCGCACCACCCCGTGAGGTTTTTCTCACTCCTACTAGTGAATGTAAGGTAACACACACCCATACAATGCACACCACCCCGTGATGTTTTTCTCACTCCTACCAGTGAAACTAATGTAACACACACCCATACAATGCGCACCACCCCGTGATGTTTTTCTCACTCCTACTAGTGAATCTAATGTAACACACACCCATACAATGCGCACCACCCCGTGATGTTTTTCTCACTCCTACTAGTGAATGTAATGTAACACACACCCATACAATGCGCACCACCCCGTGATGTTTTTCTCACTCCTACTAGTGAATCTAATGTAACACACACCCATACAAGGCGCACCACCCCGTGATGTTTTTATCACTCCTACTAGTGAATCTAATGTAACACACACCCATACAAGGCGCACCACCCCGTGATGTTTTTCTCACTCCTACTAGTGAATCTAATGTAACGCAAACCCATACAAGGCGCACCACCCCGTGATGTTTTTTTTACTCCTACTAGTGAATCTAATGTAACACACAAACATACAAGGCGCACCACCCCGTGATGTTTTTCTCACTCCTACTAGTGAATGTAATGTAACACACACCCATACAAGGCGCACCACCCCGTGATGTTTTTCTCACTCCTACTAGTGAATGTAATGTAACACACACGCATACAAGGCGCACCACCCCGTGATGTTTTTCTCACTCCTACTAGTGAATGTAATGTAACACACACCCATACAAGGCGCACCACCCCGTGATGTTTTTCTCACTCCTACTAGTGAATCTAATGTAACACACACCCATACAAGGCGCACCACCCCGTGATGTTTTGCTCACTCCTAATAGTGAATCTAATGTAACACACACCCATACAAGGCGCACCACCTCGTGATGTTTTGCTCACTCCTACTAGTGAATCTAATGTAACACACACCCATACAATGCGCACCACCCCTTGAGGTTTTTCTCACTCCTACTAGTGAATCTAATGTAACACACACCCATAAAATGCGCACCACCCCGTGATGTTTTGCTCACTCCTACTAGTGAATCTAATGTAACACACACCCATACAATGCGCACCACGCCGTGAGGTTTTTCTCACTCCTACTAGTGAATCTAATGTAACACACACCCATACAATGCGCACCACCCCGTGAGGTTTTTCTCACTCCTACTAGTGAATCTAATGTAACACACACCCATACAATGCGCACCACCCCGTGAGGTTTTTCTCACTCCTACTAGTGAATCTAATGTAACACACACCCATACAATGCGCACCACCCCGTGATGTTTTTCTCACTCCTACTAGTGAATCTAATGTAACACACACCCATACAATGCGCACCACCCCGTGATGTTTTTCTCACTCCTACTAGTGAATCTAATGTAACACACAGCCATACAATGCGCACCACCCCGTGATGTTTTTCTCACTCCTACTAGTGAATCTAATGTAACACACACCCATACAATGCGCACCACCCCGTGATGTTTTTCTCACTCCTACTAGTGAATCTAATGTAACACACACCCATACAAGGCGCACCACCCCGTGATGTTTTTCTCACTCCTACTAGTGAATCTAATGTAACACACACCCATACAAGGCGCACCACCCCGTGATGTTTTTCTCACTCCTACTAGTGAATCTAATGTAACACACACCCATACAAGGCGCACCACCCCGTGATGTTTTTCTCACTCCTACTAGTGAATCTAATGTAACACACACCCCTACAAGGCGCACCACCCCGTGATGTTTTTCTCACTCCTACTAGTGAATGTAATGTAACACACAACCATACAAGGCGCATCACCCCGTGATGTTTTTCTCACTCCTACTAGTGAATCTAATGTAACACACACCCATACAAGGCGCACCACCCCGTGATGTTTTTCTCACTCCTACTAGTGAATGTAATGTAACACACACCCATACAAGGCGCACCACCCCGTGATGTTTTTCTCACTCCTACTAGTGAATGTAATTTAACACACACCCATACAAGGCGCACCACACCGTGATGTTTTTCTCACTCCTCTTAGTGAATCAAATGTAACACACACCCATACAAGGCGCACCACCCCGTGATGTTTTTCTCACTCCTACTAGTGAATCTAATGTAACACACACCCATACAAGGCGCACCACCCCGTGATGTTTTTCTCACTCCTACTAGTGAATGTAATGTAACACACACCCATACAAGGCGCACCACGCCGTGTTGTTTTTCTCACTGCTACTAGTGAATCTAATGTAACACACACCCATACAATGCGCACCACCCCGTGATGTTTTTCTCACTGCTACTAGTGAATCTAAGGTAACACACACCCATACAATGCGCACCACCCCGTGATGTTTTTCTCACTGCTACTAGTGAATGTAATGTAACACACACCCACACAATTCGCACCACCCCATGATATTTTTCTCACTCCTACTAGTGAATGTAATGTAACACACACCCATACAATGCGCACCACCCCGTGATGTTTTTCTCACTCCTACTAGTGAATGTAATGTAACACACACCCATACTATGCGCACCACCCCGTGATGTGTTTCTCACTCCTACTAGTGAATCTAATGTAACACACACCCATACAATGCGCACCACCCAGTGATGTTTTTCTCACTGCTACTAGTGAATCTAATGTAACACACACCCATACAATGCGCACCACCCCGTGATGTTTTTATCACTGCTGCTAGTGAATCTAATGTAACACACACCCATACAATGCGCACCACCCCGTGAGGTTTTTCTCACTCCTACTAGCGAATCTAATGTAACACACACCCATACAATGCGCACCACCCCGTGATGTTTTTCTCACTCCTACTAGTGAATGTAATGTAACACACACCCATACAAGGCGCACCACCCCGTGATGTTTTTCTCACTCCTACTAGTGAATCTAATGTAACACACACCCATACAAGGCGCACCACCCCGTGATGTTTTTCTCACTCCTACTAGTGAATCTAATGTAACACACACCCATACAAGGCGCACCACCCCGTGATGTTTTTCTCACTCCTACTAGTGAATCTAATGTAACACACACCCATACAAGGCGCACCACCCCGTGAGGTTTTTCTCACTCCTACTAGTGAATCTAATGTAACACACACCCATACAATGCGCACCACCCCGTGAGGTTTTTCTCACTCCTACTAGTGAATCTAATGTAACACACACCCATACAATGCGCACCACCCCGTGATGTTTTTCTCACTGCTACTAGTGAATGTAATGTAACACACACCCATACAATGCGCACCACCCCGTGATGTTTTTCTCACTCCTACTAGTGAATCTAATGTAACACACACCCATACAAGGCGCACCACCCCGTGATGTTTTTCTCACTCCTACTAGTGAATCTAATGTAACACACACCCATACAAGGCGCACCACCCCGTGATGTTTTTCTCACTCCTACTAGTGAATCTAATGTAACACACACCCATACAAGGCGCACCACCCCGTGATGTTTTTCTCACTCCTACTAGTGAATCTAATGTAACACACACCCCTACAAGGCGCACCACCCCGTGATGTTTTTCTCACTCCTACTAGTGAATGTAATGTAACACACAACCATACAAGGCGCACCACCCCGTGATGTTTTTCTCACTCCTACTAGTGAATCTAATGTAACACACACCCATACAAGGCGCACCACCCCGTGATGTTTTTCTCACTCCTACTAGTGAATGTAATGTAACACACACCCATACAAGGCGCACCACCCCGTGATGTTTTTCTCACTCCTACTAGTGAATGTAATTTAACACACACCCATACAAGGCGCACCACACCGTGATGTTTTTCTCACTCCTCTTAGTGAATCAAATGTAACACACACCCATACAAGGCGCACCACCCCGTGATGTTTTTCTCACTCCTACTAGTGAATCTAATGTAACACACACCCATACAAGGCGCACCACCCCGTGATGTTTTTCTCACTCCTACTAGTGAATGTAATGTAACACACACCCATACAAGGCGCACCACCCCGTGTTGTTTTTCTCACTGCTACTAGTGAATCTAATGTAACACACACCCATACAATGCGCACCACCCCGTGATGTTTTTCTCACTGCTACTAGTGAATCTAAGGTAACACACACCCATACAATGCGCACCACCCCGTGATGTTTTTCTCACTGCTACTAGTGAATGTAATGTAACACACACCCACACAATTCGCACCACCCCATGATATTTTTCTCACTCCTACTAGTGAATGTAATGTAACACACACCCATACAATGCGCACCACCCCGTGATGTTTTTCTCACTCCTACTAGTGAATGTAATGTAACACACACCCATACTATGCGCACCACCCCGTGATGTGTTTCTCACTCCTACTAGTGAATCTAATGTAACACACACCCATACAATGCGCACCACCCAGTGATGTTTTTCTCACTGCTACTAGTGAATCTAATGTAACACACACCCATACAATGCGCACCACCCCGTGATGTTTTTATCACTGCTGCTAGTGAATCTAATGTAACACACACCCATACAATGCGCACCACCCCGTGAGGTTTTTCTCACTCCTACTAGCGAATCTAATGTAACACACACCCATACAATGCGCACCACCCCGTGATGTTTTTCTCACTCCTACTAGTGAATGTAATGTAACACACACCCATACAAGGCGCACCACCCCGTGATGTTTTTCTCACTCCTACTAGTGAATCTAATGTAACACACACCCATACAAGGCGCACCACCCCGTGATGTTTTTCTCACTCCTACTAGTGAATCTAATGTAACACACACCAATACAAGGCGCACCACCCCGTGATGTTTTTCTCACTCCTACTAGTGAATCTAATGTAACACACACCCATACAAGGCGCACCACCCCGTGAGGTTTTTCTCACTCCTACTAGTGAATCTAATGTAACACACACCCATACAATGCGCACCACCCCGTGAGGTTTTTCTCACTCCTACTAGTGAATCTAATGTAACACACACCCATACAATGCGCACCACCCCGTGATGTTTTTCTCACTGCTACTAGTGAATGTAATGTAACACACACCCATACAATGCGCACCACCCCGTGATGTTTTTCTCACTGCTACTAGTGAATCTAATGTAACACACACCCATACAATGCTCACCACCCCGTGATGTTTTTCTCACTGCTACTAGTGAATCTAATGTAACACACACCCATACAATGCGCACCACCCCGTGATGTTTTTCTCACTCCTACTAGTGAATGTAATGTAACACACACCCATACAATGCGCACCATCCCGTGATGTTTTTCTCACTCCTACTAGTGAATCTAATGTAACACACACCCATACAATGCGCACCACCCCGTGATGTTTTTCTCACTCCTACTAGTGAATCTAATGTAACACACACCCATAGAATGCGCACCACCCCGTGATGTTTTTCTCACTCCTACTAGTGAATCTAATGTAACACACACCCATACAATGCGCACCACCCCGTGATGTTTTTCTCACTCCTACTAGTGAATCTAATGTAACACACACCCATACAATGCGCACCACCCCGTGATGTTTTTCTCACTCCTACTAGTGAATCTCATGTAACACACACCCATACACGGCGCACCACCCCGTGATGTTTTTCTCACTCCTACTAGTGAATCTAATGTAACACACACCCATACAAGGCGCACCACCCCGTGATGTTTTTCTCACTCCTACTAGTGAATCTAATGTAACACAAACCCATACAAGGCGCACCACCCCGTGATGTTTTTCTCACTCCTACTAGTGAATCTAATGTAACACACAAACATACAAGGCGCACCACCCCGTGATGTTTTTCTCACTCCTACTAGTGAATGTAATGTAACACACACCCATACAAGGTGCACCACCCCGTGATGTTTTTCTCACTCCTACTAGTGAATCTAATGTAACACACACCCATACAATGCGCACCACCCCGTGATGTTTTTCTCACTCCTACTAGTGAATGTAATGTAACACACACCCATACAAGGCGCACCACCCCGTGATGTTTTTCTCACTCCTACTAGTGAATCTAATGTAACACACACCCATACAAGGCGCACCACCACGTGATGTTTTTCTCACTCCTACTAGTGAATCTAATGTAACACAAACCCATACAAGGCGCACCACCCCTTGATGTTTTTCTCACTCCTACTAGTGAATCTAATGTAACACACAAACATACAAGGCGCACCACCCCGTGATGTTTTTCTCACTCCTACTAGTGAATGTAATGTAACACACACCCATACAAGGCGCACCACCCCGTGATGTTTTTCTCACTCCTACTAGTGAATGTAATGTAACACACACCCATACAGGGCGCACCACCCCGTGATGTTTTTCTCACTCCTACTAGTGAATGTAATGTAACACACACCCATACAAGGCGCACCACCCCGTGATGTTTTTCTCACTCCTACCAGTGAATGTAATGTAACACACACCCATACAAGGCTCACCACCCCGTGATGTTTTTCTCACTCCTACCAGTGAATGTAATGTAACACACACCCATACAAGGCTCACCACCCCATGATGTTTTTCTCACTCCTACTAGTGAATCTAATGTAACACACACCCATACAAGGCGCACCACCCCGTGATGTTTTTCTCACACCTACTAGTGAATGTAATGTAACACACACCCATACAAGGCGCACCACCCCGTGATGTTTTTCTCACTCCTACTAGTGAATCTAATGTAACACACACCCATACAAGGCGCACCACCCCGTGATGTTTTTCTCACTCCTACTAGTGAATCTAATGTAACACACACCCATACAAGGCGCACCACCCCGTGATGTTTTTCTCACTCCTACTAGTGAATCTAATGTAACACACACCCCTACAAGGCGCACCACCCCGTGATGTTTTTCTCACTCCTACTAGTGAATGTAATGTAACACACAACCATACAAGGCGCACCACCCCGTGATGTTTTTCTCACTCCTACTAGTGAATCTAATGTAACACACACCCATACAAGGCGCACCACCCCGTGATATTTTTCTCACTCCTACTAGTGAATGTAATTTAACACACACCCATACAAGGCGCACCACCCCGTGATGTTTTTCTCACTCCTCTTAGTGAATCTAATGTAACACACACCCATACAAGGCGCACCACCCCGTGATGTTTTTCTCACTCCTACTAGTGAATCTAATGTAACACACACCCATACAAGGCGCACCACCCCGTGATGTTTTTCTCACTCCTACTAGTGAATGTAATATAACACACACCCATACAAGGCGCACCACCCCGTGATGTTTTTCTCACTGCTACTAGTGAATCTAATGTAACACACACCCATACAAGGCGCACCACCCCGTGATGTTTTTCTCACTGCTACTAGTGAATCTAATGTAACACACACCCATACAATGCGCACCACCCCGTGTTGTTTTTCTCACTGCTACTAGTGAATCTAATGTAACACACACCCATACAATGCGCACCACCCCGTGATGTTTTTCTCACTGCTACTAGTGAATCTAAGGTAACACACACCCATACAATGCGCACCACCCCGTGATGTTTTTCTCACTGCTACTAGTGAATGTAATGTAACACACACCCATACAATTCGCACCACCCCGTGATGTTTTTCTTACTCCTACTAGTGAATGTAATGTAACACACACCCATACAATGCGCACCACCCCGTGATGTTTTTCTCACTCCTACTAGTGAATGTAATGTAACACACACCCATACTATGCGCACCACCCCGTGATGTGTTTCTCACTCCTACTAGTGAATCTAATGTAACACACACCCATACAATGCGCACCACCCAGTGATGTTTTTCTCACTGCTACTAGTGAATCTAATGTAACACACACCCATACAATGCGCACCACCCCGTGATGTTTTTATCACTGCTGCTAGTGAATCTAATGTAACACACACCCATACAATGCGCACCACCCCGTGAGGTTTTTCTCACTCCTACTAGTGAATCTAATGTAACACACACCCATACAATGCGCACCACCCCGTGAGGTTTTTCTCACTCCTACTAGTGAATGTAATGTAACACACACCCATACAATGCGCAAAACCCCGTGAGGTTTTTCTCACTCCTACTAGTGAATGTAATGTAACACACACCCATACAATGCGAACCACCCCGTGAGGTTTTTCTCACTCCTACTAGTGAATGTAATGTAACACACACCCATACAAGGCGCACCACCCCGTGAGGTTTTTCTCACTCCTACTAGTAAATGTAATGTAACACACCCCCATACAAGGCGCACCACCCCGTGAGGTTTTTCTCACTCCTACTAGTGAATGTAATGTAACACTCACTCATACAATGCGCACCACCCCGTGAGGTTTTTCTCACTCCTACTAGTGAATGTAATGTAACACACACCCATACAATGCGCACCACCCCGTGAGATTTTTCTCTCTCCTACTAGTGAATCTAATGTAACACACACCCATACAATGCGCACCACCCCGTGAGGTTTTTCTCACTCCTACTAGTGAATCTTATGTAACACACACCCATACAATGCGCACCACCCCGTGATGTTTTTCTCACTCCTACTAGTGAATCTAATGTAACACACACCCATACAATGCGCACCACCCCGTGATGTTTTTCTCACTCCTACTAGTGAATCTAATGTAACACACACCCATACAATGCGCACCACCCCGTGATGTTTTTCTCACTCCTACTAGTGAATCTAATGTAACACACACCCATACAATGCGCACCACCCCGTGATGTTTTTCTCACTCCTACTAGTGAATCTAATGTAACACACACCCATACAATGCGCACCACCCCGTGATGTTTTTCTCACTGCTACTAGTGAATCTAATGTAACACACACCCATATAAGGGGCACCACCCCGTGATGTTTTTCTCACTCCTACTAGTGAATCTAATGTAACACACACCCATACAAGGGGCACCACCCCGTGATGTTTTTCTCACTCCTACTAGTGAATCTAATGTAACACAAACCCATACAAGGCGCACCACCCCGTGATGTTTTTCTCACTCCTACTAGTGAATCTAATGTAACACACAAACATACAAGGCGCACCACCCCGTGATGTTTTTCTCACTCCTACTAGTGAATGTAATGTAACACACACCCATACAAGGCGCACCACCCCGTGATGTTTTTCTCACTCCTACTAGTGAATGTAATGTAACACACACCCATACAAGGCGCACCACCCCGTGATGTTTTGCTCACTCCTACTAGTGAATCTAATGTAACACACACCCATACAATGCGCACCACCCCGTGATGTTTTTCTCACTCCTACTAGTGAAGCTAATGTAACACACACCCATACAAGGCGCACCACCCCGTGATGTTTTTCTCACTCCTACTAGTGAATGTAATTTAACACACACCCATACAAGGCGCACCACCCCGTGATGTTTTTCTCACTCCTACTAGTGAATCTAATGTAACACACACCCATACAAGGCGAACCAGCCTGTGATGTTTTTCTCACTCCTACTAGTGAATCTAATGTAACACACACCCATACAAGGCGCACCACCCCGTGATGTTTTTCTCACTCCTACTAGTGAATGTAATGTAACACACACCCATACAAGGCGCACCACCCCGTGATGTTTTTCTCACTCCTACTAGTGAATCTACTCTAACACACACCCATACAAGGCGCACCACCCCGTGATGTTTTTCTCACTGCTACTAGTGAATCTAATGTAACACACACCCATACAATGCGCACCACCCCGTGATGTTTTTCTCACTGCTACTAGTGAATCTAATGTAACACACACCCATACAATGCGCACCACCCCGTGATGTTTTTCTCACTGCTACTAATGAATCTAATGTAACACACACCCATACAATGCGCACCACCCCGTGATGTTTTTCTCACTCCTACTAGTGAATCTAATGTAACACACACCCATACAATGCGCACCACCCCGTGATGTTTTTCTCACTCCTACTAGTGAATCTAATGTAACACACACCCATACAATGCGCACCACCCCGTGATGTTTTTCTCACTCCTACTAGTGAATCTAATGTAACACACACCCATACAATGCGCACCACCCCGTGATGTTTTTCTCACTGCTACTAGTGAATCTAATGTAACACACACCCATATAAGGGGCACCACCCCGTGATGTTTTTCTCACTCCTACTAGTGAATCTAATGTAACACACACCCATACAAGGGGCACCACCCCGTGATGTTTTTCTCACTCCTACTAGTGAATCTAATGTAACACAAACCCATACAAGGCGCACCACCCCGTGATGTTTTTCTCACTCCTACTAGTGAATCTAATGTAACACACAAACATACAAGGCGCACCACCCCGTGATGTTTTTCTCACTCCTACTAGTGAATGTAATGTAACACACACCCATACAAGGCGCACCACCCCGTGATGTTTTTCTCACTCCTACTAGTGATTGTAATGTAACACACACCCATACAGGGCGCACCACCCCGTGATGTTTTTCTCACTCCTACTAGTGAATGTAATGTAACACACACCCATACAAGGCGCACCACCCCGTGATGTTTTTCTCACTCCTACTAGTGAATGTAATGTAACACACACCCATACAAGGCGCACCACCCCGTGATGTTTTGCTCACTCCTACTAGTGAATCTAATGTAACACACACCCATACAATGCGCACCACCCCGTGATGTTTTTCTCACTCCTACTAGTGAAGCTAATGTAACACACACCCATACAAGGCGCACCACCCCGTGATGTTTTTCTCACTCCTACTAGTGAATGTAATTTAACACACACCCATACAAGGCGCACCACCCCGTGATGTTTTTCTCACTCCTACTAGTGAATCTAATGTAACACACACCCATACAAGGCGAACCAGCCCGTGATGTTTTTCTCACTCCTACTAGTGAATCTAATGTAACACACACCCATACAAGGCGCACCACCCCGTGATGTTTTTCTCACTCCTACTAGTGAATGTAATGTAACACACACCCATACAAGGCGCACCACCCCGTGATGTTTTTCTCACTCCTACTAGTGAATCTACTCTAACACACACCCATACAAGGCGCACCACCCCGTGATGTTTTTCTCACTGCTACTAGTGAATCTAATGTAACACACACCCATACAATGCGCACCACCCCGTGATGTTTTTCTCACTGCTACTAGTGAATCTAATGTAACACACACCCATACAATGCGCACCACCCCGTGATGTTTTTCTCACTGCTACTAATGAATCTAATGTAACACACACCCATACAATGCGCACCACCCCGTGATGTTTTTCTCACTGCTGCTAGTGAATCTAATGTAACACAAACCCATACAATGCGCACCACCCCGTGATGTTTTTCTCACTGCTGCTAGTGAATCTAATGTAACACACACCCATACAATGCGCACCACCCCGTGATGTTTTTCTCACTCCTACTAGTGAATCTAATGGAACACACACCCATACAATGCGCACCACCCCGTGAGGTTTTTCTCACTCCTACTAGTGAATGTAATGTAACACACACCCATACAATGCGTACCACCCCGTGAGGTTTTTCTCACTCCTACTAGTGAATGTAATGTAACACACACCCATACAAGGCGCACCACCCCGTGATGTTTTTCTCACTCCTACTAGTGAATGTAATGTAACACACACCCATACAAGGCGCACCACCCCGTGATGTTTTTCTCACTCCTACTAGTGAATCTAATGTAACACACACCCATACAAGGCGCACCACCCCGTGATGTTTTTCTCACTCCTACTAGTGAATGTAATATAACACACACCCATACAAGGCGCACCACCCCGTGATGTTTTTCTCACTGCTACTAGTGAATCTAATGTAACACACACCCATACAAGGCGCACCACCCCGTGATGTTTTTCTCACTGCTACTAGTGAATCTAATGTAACACACACCCATACAATGCGCACCACCCCGTGTTGTTTTTCTCACTGCTACTAGTGAATCTAATATAACACACACCCATACAATGCGCACCACCCCGTGATGTTTTTCTCACTGCTACTAGTGAATCTAAGGTAACACACACCCATACAATGCGCACCACCCCGTGATGTTTTTCTCACTGCTACTAGTGAATGTAATGTAACACACACCCATACAATTCGCACCACCCCGTGATGTTTTTCTTACTCCTACTAGTGAATGTAATGTAACACACACCCATACAATGCGCACCACCCCGTGATGTTTTTCTCACTCCTACTAGTGAATGTAATGTAACACACACCCATACTATGCGCACCACCCCGTGATGTGTTTCTCACTCCTACTAGTGAATCTAATGTAACACACACCCATACAATGCGCACCACCCAGTGATGTTTTTCTCACTGCTACTAGTGAATCTAATGTAACACACACCCATACAATGCGCACCACCCCGTGATGTTTTTATCACTGCTGCTAGTGAATCTAATGTAACACACACCCATACAATGCGCACCACCCCGTGAGGTTTTTCTCAGTCCTACTAGTGAATCTAATGTAACACACACCCATACAATGCGCACCACCCCGTGAGGTTTTTCTCACTCCTACTAGTGAATGTAATGTAACACACACCCATACAATGCGCAAAACCCCGTGAGGTTTTTCTCACTCCTACTAGTGAATGTAATGTAACACACACCCATACAATGCGAACCACCCCGTGAGGTTTTTCTCACTCCTACTAGTGAATGTAATGTAACACACACCCATACAAGGCGCACCACCCCGTGAGGTTTTTCTCACTCCTACTAGTAAATGTAATGTAACACACACCCATACAAGGCGCACCACCCCGTGAGGTTTTTCTCACTCCTACTAGTGAATGTAATGTAACACACACTCATACAATGCGCACCACCCCGTGAGGTTTTTCTCACTCCTACTAGTGAATGTAATGTAACACACACCCATACAATGCGCACCACCCCGTGAGATTTTTCTCTCTCCTACTAGTGAATCTAATGTAACACACACCCATACAATGCGCACCACCCCGTGAGGTTTTTCTCACTCCTACTAGTGAATCTAATGTAACACACAAACATACAAGGCGCACCACCCCGTGATGTTTTTCTCACTCCTACTAGTGAATGTAATGTAACACACACCCATACAGGGCGCACCACCCCGTGATGTTTTTCTCACTCCTACTAGTGATTGTAATGTAACACACACCCATACAGGGCGCACCACCCCGTGATGTTTTTCTCACTCCTACTAGTGAATGTAATGTAACACACACCCATACAAGGCGCACCACCCCGTGATGTTTTTCTCACTCCTACTAGTGAATGTAATGTAACACACACCCATACAAGGCGCACCACCCCGTGATGTTTTGCTCACTCCTACTAGTGAATCTAATGTAACACACACCCATACAATGCGCACCACCCCGTGATGTTTTTCTCACTCCTACTAGTGAAGCTAATGTAACACACACCCATACAAGGCGCACCACCCCGTGATGTTTTTCTCACTCCTACTAGTGAATGTAATTTAACACACACCCATACAAGGCGCACCACCCCGTGATGTTTTTCTCACTCCTACTAGTGAATCTAATGTAACACACACCCATACAAGGCGAACCAGCCCGTGATGTTTTTCTCACTCCTACTAGTGAATCTAATGTAACACACACCCATACAAGGCGCACCACCCCGTGATGTTTTTCTCACTCCTACTAGTGAATGTAATGTAACACACACCCATACAAGGCGCACCACCCCGTGATGTTTTTCTCACTCCTACTAGTGAATCTACTCTAACACACACCCATACAAGGCGCACCACCCCGTGATGTTTTTCTCACTGCTACTAGTGAATCTAATGTAACACACACCCATACAATGCGCACCACCCCGTGATGTTTTTCTCACTGCTACTAGTGAATCTAATGTAACACACACCCATACAATGCGCACCACCCCGTGATGTTTTTCTCACTGCTACTAATGAATCTAATGTAACACACACCCATACAATGCGCACCACCCCGTGATGTTTTTCTCACTGCTGCTAGTGAATCTAATGTAACACAAACCCATACAATGCGCACCACCCCGTGATGTTTTTCTCACTGCTGCTAGTGAATCTAATGTAACACACACCCATACAATGCGCACCACCCCGTGATGTTTTTCTCACTCCTACTAGTGAATCTAATGGAACACACACCCATACAATGCGCACCACCCCGTGAGGTTTTTCTCACTCCTACTAGTGAATGTAATGTAACACACACCCATACAATGCGCAAAACCCCGTGAGGTTTTTCTCACTCCTACTAGTGAATGTAATGTAACACACACCCATACAATGCGTACCACCCCGTGAGGTTTTTCTCACTCCTACTAGTGAATGTAATGTAACACACACCCATACAAGGCGCACCACCACGTGAGGTTTTTCTCACTCCTACTTGTAAATGTAATGTAACACACACCCATAGAAGGCCCACCACCCCGTGAGGTTTTTCTCACTGCTACTAGTGAATCTAATGTAACACACACCCATACAATGCGCACCACCCCGTGAGGTTTTTCTCACTCCTACTAGTGAATCTAATGTAACACACACCCATACAATGCGCACCACCCCGTGAGGTTTTTCTCACTCCTACTAGTGAATCTAATGTAACACACACCCATACAATGCGCACCACCCCGTGATGTTTTTCTCACTCCTACTAGTGAATGTAATGTAACACACACCCATACAATGCGCACCACCCCGTGATGTTTTTCTCACTCCTACTAGTGAATCTAATGTAACACACACCCATACAATGCGCACCACCCCGTGATGTTTTTCTCACTCCTACTAGTGAATCTAATGTAACACACACCCATACAATGCGCACCACCCCGTGATGTTTTTCTCACTCCTACTAGTGAATCTAATGTAACACACACCAATACAATGCGCACCACCCCGTGATGTTTTTCTCACTCCTACTAGTGAATCTAATGTAACACACACCCATACAATGCGCACCACCCCGTGATGTTTTTCTCACTCCTACTAGTGAATCTAATGTAACACACACCCATACAAGGCGCACCACCCCGTGATGTTTTTCTCAGTCCTACTAGTGAATCTAATGTAACACACATCCATACAATGCGCACCACCCCGTGATGTTTTTCTCACTCCTACTAGTGAATGTAATTTAACACACACCGAAACAAGGCGCACCACCCCGTGAGGTTTTTCTCACTCCTACTAGTGAATCTAATGTAAAACACACCCATACAAGGCGCACCACCCCGTGATGTTTTTCTCACTCCTACTAGTGAATCTAATGTAACACACACCAATACAAGGCGCACCACCCCGTGATGTTTTTCTCACTCCTACTAGTGAATGTAATGTAACACACACCCTTACAAGGCGCACCACCCCGTGATGTTTTTCTCACTGCTACTAGTGAATCTAATGTAACACACACCCATACAAGGCGCACCACCCCGTGATGTTTTTCTCACTGCTACTAGTGAATCTAATGTAACACACACCCATACAATGCTCACCACCCCGTGATGTTTTTCTCACTGCTACTAGTGAATCTAAGGTAACACACACCCATACAATGCGCACCACCCCGTGATGTTTTTCTCACTGCTACTAGTGAATGTAATGTAACACACACCCATACAATGCGCACCACCCCGTGATGTTTTTCTCACTCCTACTAGTGAATGTAATGTAACACACACCCATACAATGCGCACCACCCCGTGATGTTTTTCTCACTCCTACTAGTGAATGTAATGTAACACACACCCATACAATGCGCACCACCCCGTGATGTTTTTCTCACTCCTACTAGTGAATCTAATGTAACACACACCCATACAATGCGCACCACCCCGTGATGTTTTTCTCACTGCTACTAGTGAATCTAATGTAACACACACCCATACAATGCGCACCACCCCGTGATGTTTTTCTCACTCCTACTAGTGAATGTAATGTAACACACACCCATACAATGCGCACCACCCCGTGATGTTTTTCTCACTGCTGCTAGTGAATGTAATGTAACACACATCCATACAATGCGCACCACCCCGTGATGTTATCACTGCTGCTAGTGAATCTAATGTAACACACACCGATACAATGCGCACCACCCCGTGAGGTTTTTCTCACTCCTACTAGTGAATCTAATGTAACACACACCCATACAATGCGCACCACCCCGTGAGGTTTTTCTCACTGCTACTAGTGAATGTAATGTAACACACACCCATACAATGCGCACCACCCCGTGATGTTTTTCTCACTCCTACTAGTGAATGTAATGTAACACACACCCAAACAATGCGCACCACCCCGTGATGTTTTTCTCACTCCTACTAGTGAATCTAATGTAACACACAACCATACAAGGCGCACCACCCCGTGATGTTTTTCTCACTCCTACTAGTGAATCTAATGTAACACACACCCATACAAAGCGCACCACCCCGTGATGTTTTTCTCACTCCTACTAGTGAATGTAATGTAACACACACCCATACAAAGCGCACCACCCCGTGATGTTTTTCTCACTCCTACTAGTGAATGTAATGTAACACACACACATACAAGGCGCACCACCCCGTGATGTTTTTCTCACTCCTACTAGTGAATATAATGTAACACACAACCATACAAGGCGCACCACCCCGTGATGTTTTTCTCACTCCTACTAGTGAATATAATGTAACACACAACCATACAATGCGCACCACCCCGTGATGTTTTTCTCACTCCTACTAGTGAATATAATGTAACACACACACATACAATGCGCACCACCCCGTGATGTTTTTCTCACTCCTACTAGTGAATCTAATGTAACACAAACCCATACAAGGCGCACCACCCCGTGATGTTTTTCTCACTCCTACTAGTGAATCTAATGTAACACACAAACATACAAGGCGCACCACCCCGTGATGTTTTTCTCACTCCTACTAGTGAATGTAATGTAACACACACCCATACAATGCGCACCACCCCTTGATGTTTTTCTCACTCCTACTAGTGAATCTAATGTAACACACACCCATACAAGGCGCACCACCCCGTGATGTTTTGCTCACTCCTACTAGTGAATCTAATGTAACACACACCCATACAAGGCGCACCACCCCGTGATGTTTTGCTCACTCCTACTAGTGAATCTAATGTAACACACACCCATACAAGGCGCACCACACCGTGATGTTTTGCTCACTCCTACTAGTGAATCTAATGTAACACACACCCATACAAGGCGCACCACCCCGTGATGTTTTGCTCACTCCTAATAGTGAATCTAATGTAACACACACCCATACAAGGCGCACCACCCCGTGATGTTTTTCTCACTCCTACTAGTGAATGTAATGTAACACACACCCATACAAGGCGCACCACCCCGTGATGTTTTTCTCACTGCTACTAGTGAATGTAACGTAACACACACCCATACAAGGCGCACCACCCCGTGATGTTTTTCTCACACCTACTAGTGAATCTAATGTAACACACACCCATACAATGCGCACCACCCCGTGATGTTTTTCTCACTGCTACTAGTGAATCTAATGTAACACACACCCATACAATGCGCACCACCCCGTGATGTTTTTCTCACTCCTACTAGTGAATGTAATGTAACACACACCCATACAATGCGCACCACCCCGTGATGTTTTTCTCACTCCTACTAGTGAATCTAATGTAACACACACCCATACAATGCGCACCACCCCGTGATGTTTTTCTCACTCCTACTAGTGAATCTAATGTAACACACACCCATACAAGGCGCACCACCCCGTGATGTTTTTCTCACTGCTACTAGTGAATCTAATGTAACACACACCCATACAATGCTCACCACCCCGTGATGTTTTTCTCACTGCTACTAGTGAATCTAAGGTAACACACACCCATACAATGCGCACCACCCCGTGATGTTTTTCTCACTGCTACTAGTGAATGTAATGTAACACACACCCATACAATGCGCACCACCCCGTGATGTTTTTCTCACTCCTACTAGTGAATGTAATGTAACACACACCCATACAATGCGCACCACCCCGTGATGTTTTTCTCACTCCTACTAGTGAATGTAATGTAACACACACCCATACAATGCGCACCACCCCGTGATGTTTTTCTCACTCCTACTAGTGAATCTAATGTAACACACACCCATACAATGCGCACCACCCCGTGATGTTTTTCTCACTGCTACTAGTGAATCTAATGTAACACACACCCATACAATGCGCACCACCCCGTGATGTTTTTCTCACTCCTACTAGTGAATGTAATGTAACACACACCCATACAATGCGCACCACCCCGTGATGTTTTTCTCACTGCTGCTAGTGAATGTAATGTAACACACATCCATACAATGCGCACCACCCCGTGATGTTATCACTGCTGCTAGTGAATCTAATGTAACACACACCGATACAATGCGCACCACCCCGTGAGGTTTTTCTCACTCCTACTAGTGAATCTAATGTAACACACACCCATACAATGCGCACCACCCCGTGAGGTTTTTCTCACTGCTACTAGTGAATGTAATGTAACACACACCCATACAATGCGCACCACCCCGTGATGTTTTTCTCACTCCTACTAGTGAATGTAATGTAACACACACCCAAACAATGCGCACCACCCCGTGATGTTTTTCTCACTCCTACTAGTGAATCTAATGTAACACACAACCATACAAGGCGCACCACCCCGTGATGTTTTTCTCACTCCTACTAGTGAATCTAATGTAACACACACCCATACAAAGCGCACCACCCCGTGATGTTTTTCTCACTCCTACTAGTGAATGTAATGTAACACACACCCATACAAAGCGCACCACCCCGTGATGTTTTTCTCACTCCTACTAGTGAATGTAATGTAACACACACACATACAAGGCGCACCACCCCGTGATGTTTTTCTCACTCCTACTAGTGAATATAATGTAACACACAACCATACAAGGCGCACCACCCCGTGATGTTTTTCTCACTCCTACTAGTGAATATAATGTAACACACAACCATACAATGCGCACCACCCCGTGATGTTTTTCTCACTCCTACTAGTGAATATAATGTAACACACACACATACAATGCGCACCACCCCGTGATGTTTTTCTCACTCCTACTAGTGAATCTAATGTAACACAAACCCATACAAGGCGCACCACCCCGTGATGTTTTTCTCACTCCTACTAGTGAATCTAATGTAACACACAAACATACAAGGCGCACCACCCCGTGATGTTTTTCTCACTCCTACTAGTGAATGTAATGTAACACACACCCATACAATGCGCACCACCCCTTGATGTTTTTCTCACTCCTACTAGTGAATCTAATGTAACACACACCCATACAAGGCGCACCACCCCGTGATGTTTTGCTCACTCCTACTAGTGAATCTAATGTAACACACACCCATACAAGGCGCACCACCCCGTGATGTTTTGCTCACTCCTACTAGTGAATCTAATGTAACACACACCCATACAAGGCGCACCACACCGTGATGTTTTGCTCACTCCTACTAGTGAATCTAATGTAACACACACCCATACAAGGCGCACCACCCCGTGATGTTTTGCTCACTCCTAATAGTGAATCTAATGTAACACACACCCATACAAGGCGCACCACCCCGTGATGTTTTTCTCACTCCTACTAGTGAATGTAATGTAACACACACCCATACAAGGCGCACCACCCCGTGATGTTTTTCTCACTGCTACTAGTGAATGTAACGTAACACACACCCATACAAGGCGCACCACCCCGTGATGTTTTTCTCACACCTACTAGTGAATCTAATGTAACACACACCCATACAATGCGCACCACCCCGTGATGTTTTTCTCACTGCTACTAGTGAATCTAATGTAACACACACCCATACAATGCGCACCACCCCGTGATGTTTTTCTCACTCCTACTAGTGAATGTAATGTAACACACACCCATACAATGCGCACCACCCCGTGATGTTTTTCTCACTCCTACTAGTGAATCTAATGTAACACACACCCATACAATGCGCACCACCCCGTGATGTTTTTCTCACTCCTACTAGTGAATCTAATGTAACACACACCCATACAATGAGCACCAGCCCGTGATGTTTTTCTCACTGCTACTAGTGAATCTAATGTAACACACACCCATACAATGCGCACCACCCCGTGATGTTTTTCTCACTGCTACTAGTGAATCTAATGTAACACACACCCATACAATGCGCACCACCCCGTGATGTTTTTCTCACTCCTACTAGTGAATCTAATGTAACACACACCCATACAATGCGCACCACTCCGTGATGTTTTTCTCACTCCTACTAGTGAATCTAATGTAACGCACACCCATACAATGCGCACCACCCCGTGATGTTTTTCTCACTCCTACTAGTGAATGTAATGTAACACACACCCATACAATGCGCACCACCCCGTGATGTTTTTCTCACTCCTACTAGTGAATCTAATGTAACACACACCCATACAATGCGCACCACCCCGTGATGTTTTTCTCACTCCTACTAGTGAATCTAATGTAACACACTCCCATACAAGGCGCACCACCCCGTGATGTTTTGCTCACTCCTACTAGTGAATCTAATGTAACACACACCAATACAATGCGCACCACACCGTGATGTTTTTCTCACTCCTACTAGTGAATCTAATGTAACACACACCCATACAAGGCGCACCACCCCGTGATGTTTTTCTCACTCCTAATAGTGAATCTAATGTAACACACACCCATACAAGGCGCACCACCCCGTGATGTTTTTCTCACTCCTACTAGTGAATGTAATGTAACACACACCCATACAAGGCGCACCACCCCGTGATGTTTTTCTCACTCCTACTAGTGAATCTAATGTAACACACACCCATACAAGGCGCACCACCCCGTGATGTTTTTCTCACTGCTACTAGTGAATGTAATGTAACACACACCCATACAAGGCGCACCACCCCGTGATGTTTTACTCACTGCTACTAGTGAATCTAATGTAACACACACCCATACAAGGCGCACCACCCCGTGATGTTTTTCTCACTGCTACTAGTGAATCTAATGTAACACACACACATACAAGGCGCACCACCCCGTGATGTTTTTCTCACTCCTACTAGTGAATGTAATGTAACACACACCGATACAATGCGCACCACCCCGTGATGTTTTTCTCACTCCTACTAGTGAATGTAATGTAAAACACACCCATACAATGCGCACCACCCCGTGATGTTTTTCTCACTGCTACTAGTGAATCTAATGTAACACACACCCATACAATGCGCACCACCCCGTGATGTTTTTCTCACTCCTACTAGTGAATCTAATGTAACACACACCCATACAATGCGCACCACTCCGTGATGTTTTTCTCACTCCTACTAGTGAATCTAATGTAACGCACACCCATACAATGCGCACCACCCCGTGATGTTTTTCTCACTCCTACTAGTGAATGTAATGTAACACACACCCATACAATGCGCACCACCCCGTGATGTTTTTCTCACTCCTACTAGTGAATCTAATGTAACACACACCCATACAATGCGCACCACCCCGTGATGTTTTTCTCACTCCTACTAGTGAATCTAATGTAACACACTCCCATACAAGGCGCACCACCCCGTGATGTTTTGCTCACTCCTACTAGTGAATCTAATGTAACACACACCCATACAATGCGCACCACACCGTGATGTTTTTCTCACTCCTACTAGTGAATCTAATGTAACACACACCCATACAAGGCGCACCACCCCGTGATGTTTTTCTCACTCCTAATAGTGAATCTAATGTAACACACACCCATACAAGGCGCACCACCCTGTGATGTTTTTCTCACTCCTACTAGTGAATGTAATGTAACACACACCCATACAAGGCGCACCACCCCGTGATGTTTTTCTCACTGCTACTAGTGAATGTAATGTAACACACACCCATACAAGGCGCACCACCCCGTGATGTTTTTCTCACTGCTACTAGTGAATGTAATGTAACACACACCCATACAAGGCGCACCACCCCGTGATGTTTTACTCACTGCTACTAGTGAATCTAATGTAACACACACCCATACAAGGCGCACCACCCCGTGACGTTTTTCTCACTGCTACTAGTGAATCTAATGTAACACACACACATACAAGGCGCACCACCCCGTGATGTTTTTCTCACTCCTACTAGTGAATGTAATGTAACACACACCGATACAATGCGCACCACCCCGTGATGTTTTTCTCACTCCTACTAGTGAATGTAATGTAAAACACACCCATACAATGCGCACCACCCCGTGATGTTTTTCTCACTGCTACTAGTGAATCTAATGTAACACACAACCATACAATGCGCACCACCCCGTGATGTTTTTCTCACTGTTACTAGTGAATCTAATGTAACACACACCCATACAATGCGCACCACCCCGTGATGTTTTTCTCACTGCTACTAGTGAATCTAATGTAACACACACCCATACAATGCACACCACCCCGTGATGTTTTTCTCACTCCTACTAGTGAATCTAATGTAACACACACCCATACAATGCGCACCACCCCGTGATGTTTTTCTCACTCCTACTAGTGAATCTAATGTAACACACACCCATACAATGAGCACCAGCCCGTGATGTTTTTCTCACTGCTACTAGTGAATCTAATGTAACACACACCCATACAATGCGCACCACCCCGTGATGTTTTTCTCACTGCTACTAGTGAATCTAATGTAACACACACCCATACAATGCGCACCGCCCCGTGATGTTTTTCTCACTCCTACTAGTGAATCTAATGTAACACACACCCATACAATGCGCACCACTCCGTGATGTTTTTCTCACTCCTACTAGTGAATCTAATGTAACGCACACCCATACAATGCGCACCACCCCGTGATGTTTTTCTCACTCCTACTAGTGAATGTAATGTAACACACACCCATACAATGCGCACCACCCCGTGATGTTTTTCTCACTCCTACTAGTGAATCTAATGTAACACACACCCATACAATGCGCACCACCCCGTGATGTTTTTCTCACTCCTACTAGTGAATCTAATGTAACACACTCCCATACAAGGCGCACCACCCCGTGATGTTTTGCTCACTCCTACTAGTGAATCTAATGTAACACACACCCATACAATGCGCACCACACCGTGATGTTTTTCTCACTCCTACTAGTGAATCTAATGTAACACACACCCATACAAGGCGCACCACCCCATGATGTTTTTCTCACTCCTAATAGTGAATCTAATGTAACACACACCCATACAAGGCGCACCACCCCGTGATGTTTTTCTCACTCCTACTAGTGAATGTAATGTAACACACACCCATACAAGGCGCACCACCCCGTGATGTTTTTCTCACTGCTACTAGTGAATGTAATGTAACACACACCCATACAAGGCGCACCACCCCGTGATGTTTTTCTCACTGCTACTAGTGAATGTAATGTAACACACACCCATACAAGGCGCACCACCCCGTGATGTTTTACTCACTGCTACTAATGAATCTAATGTAACACACACCCATACAAGGCGCACCACCCCGTGATGTTTTTCTCACTGCTACTAGTGAATCTAATGTAACACACACACATACAAGGCGCACCACCCCGTGATGTTTTTCTCACTCCTACTAGTGAATGTAATGTAACACACACCCATACAATGCGCACCACCCCGTGATGTTTTTCTCACTCCTACTAGTGAATGTAATGTAAAACACACCCATACAATGCGCACCACCCCGTGATGTTTTTCTCACTGCTACTAGTGAATCTAATGTAACACACAACCATACAATGCGCACCACCCCGTGATATTTTTCTCACTGTTACTAGTGAATCTAATGTAACACACACCCATACAATGCGCACCACCCCGTGATGTTTTTCTCACTGCTACTAGTGAATCTAACTTAACACACACCCATACAATGCGCACCACCCCATGAGGTTGTTCTCATTCCTACTAGTGAATCTAATGTAACACACACCCATACAATGCGCACCAGCCCGTGAGGTTTTTCTCACTCCTACTAGTGAATCTAATGTAACACACACCCATACAATGCGCACCACCCCGTGATGTTTTTCTCACTCCTACTAGTGAACGTAATGTAACACACCCATACAATGCGCACCACCCGGTGATGTTTTCCTCACTCCTACTAGTGAATGTAATGTAACACACACCCATACAATGCGCACCACCCCGTGATGTTTTTGTCACTGCTACTAGTGAATCTAATGTAACACACACCCATACAATGCGCACCACCCCGTGAGGTTTTTCTCACTGCTACTAGTGAATCTAATGTAACACACACCCATACAATGCACACCACCCCGTGAACTTTTTCTCACTCCTACTAGTGAATCTAATGTAACACACACCCATACAATGCGCACCACCCCGTGATGTTTTTCTCACTCCTACTAGTGAATCTAATGTAACACACACCCATACATTGTGCACCACCCCGTGACGTTTTTCTCACTCCTACTAGTGAATGTAATGTAACACACACCCATACAATGCGCACCACCCCGTGACGTTTTTCTCACTCCTACTAGTGAATGTAATGTAACACACACCCATACAATGCGCACCACCCCGTGATGTTTTTCTCACTCCTACTAGTGAATCTAATGTAACACACACCCATACAATGCGCACCACCCCGTGATGTTTTTCTCACTCCTACTAGTGAATGTAATGTAACACACACATACAATGCGCACCACCCCGTGATGTTTTTCTCACTCCTACTAGTGAATGTAATGTAACACACACCCATACAATGCGCACCACCCCGTGATGTTTGTCTCCCTGCTACTAGTGAATCTAATGTAACACACACCCATACAATGCGCACCACCCCGTGATGTTTTTCTCACTGCTACTAGTGAATCTAATGTAACACACACCCATACAAGGCGCACCACCCCGTGATGTTTTTCTCACTCCTAATAGTGAATCTAATGTAACACACACCCATACAAGGCGCACCACCCCGTGATGTTTTTCTCACTCCTACTAGTGAATGTAATGTAACACACACGCATACAAGGTGCACCACCCCGTGATGTTTTTCTCACTGCTACTAGTGAATGTAATGTAACACACACCCATACAAGGCGCACCACCCCGTGATGTTTTTCTCACTCCTACTAGTGAATCTAATGTAACACACACCCATACAATGCGCACCACCCCGTGATGTTTTTCTCACTCCTACTAGTGAATGTAATGTAACACACACCCATACAATGCGCACCACCCCGTGATGTTTTTCTCACTGCTACTAGTGAATCTAATGTAACACACACCCATACAATGCGCACCACCCCGTGATGTTTTTCTCACTCCTACTAGTGAATCTAATGTAACACACACCCATACAATGCGCACCACCCCGTGATGTTTTTCTCACTCCTACTAGTGAATCTAATGTAACACACACCCATACAATGCGCACCACCCCGTGATGTTTTTCTCACTCCTACTAGTGAATCTAATGTAACACACACCCATACAATGCGCACCAGCCCGTGAGGTTTTTCTCACTCCTACTAGTGAATCTAATGTAACACACACCCATACAATGCGCACCACCCCGTGAGGTTTTTCTCACTCCTACTAGTGAATGTAATGTAACACACCCATACAATGCACACCACCCCGTGATGTTTTTCTCACTCCTACTAGTGAATGTAATGTAACACACACCCATACAATGCGCACCACCCCGTGATGTTTTTCTCACTGCTACTAGTGAATCTAATGTAACACACACCCATACAATGCGCACCACCCCGTGATGTTTTTCTCACTGCTACTAGTGAATCTAATGTAACACACAACCATACAATGCGCACCACCCCGTGATGTTTTTCTCACTCCTACTAGTGAATCTAATGTAACACACACCCATACAATGCGCACCACCCAGTGACGTTTTTCTCACTCCTACTAGTGAATCTAACTTAACACACACCCATACAATGCGCACCACTCCGTGACGTTTTTCTCACTCCTACTAGTGAATGTAACGTAACACACACCCATACAATGCGCACCACCCCGTGACGTTTTTCTCACTCCTACTAGTGAATGTAACGTAACACACACCCATACAATGCGCACCACCCCGTGACGATTTTCTCACTTCTACTAGTGAAAGTAACGTAACACACACCCATACAATGCGCACCACCCCGTGATGTTTTTCTCACTCCTACTAGTGAAAGTAATGTAACACACACCCATACAATGCGCACCACCCCGTGATGTTTTTCTCACTCCTAATAGTGAATGTAATGTAACACACACCCATACAATGCGCACCACCCCGTGATGTTTTTCTCACTCCTACTAGTGAATCTAATGTAACACACACCCATACAATGCGCACCACCCCGTAATGTTTTTCTCACTCCTACTAGTGAATGTAATGTAACACACACCCATACAAGGCGCACCACCCTGTGATGTTTTTCTCACTCCTACTAGTGAATCTAATGTAACACACACCCATACAATGCGCACCACCCCGTGATGTTTTTCTCACTCCTACTAGTGAATCTAATGTAACACACACCCATACAATGCGCACCACCCCGTGATGTTTTTCTCACTCCTACTAGTGAATCTAATGTAACACACACCCATACAATGCGCACCACCCCGTGATGTTTTTCTCACTCCTACTAGTGAATGTAATGTAACACACACCCATACAATGCGCACCACCCCGTGATGTTTTTCTCACTCCTACTAGTGAATCTAATGTAACACACACCCATACAATGCGCACCACCCCGTGAGGTTTTTCTCACTCCTACTAGTGAATGTAATGTAACACACACCCATACAATGCGCACCACCGCGTGATGTTTTTCTCACTCCTACTAGTGAATGTAATGTAACACACACCCATACAATGCGCACCACCCCGTGATGTTTTTCTCACTCCTACTAGTGAATCTAATGTAACACACACCCATACAATGCGCACCACTCCGTGATGTTTTTCTCACTCCTACTAGTGAATCTAATGTAACGCACACCAATACAATGCGCACCACCCCGTGATGTTTTTCTCACTCCTACTAGTGAATGTAATGTAACACACACCCATACAATGCGCACCACCCCGTGATGTTTTTCTCACTCCTACTAGTGAATCTAATGTAACACACACCCATACAATGCGCACCACCCCGTGATGTTTTTCTCACTCCTACTAGTGAATCTAATGTAACACACTCCCATACAAGGCGCACCACCCCGTGATGTTTTGCTCACTCCTACTAGTGAATCTAATGTAACACACACCCATACAATGCGCACCACACCGTGATGTTTTTCTCACTCCTACTAGTGAATCTAATGTAACACACACCCATACAAGGCGCACCACCCCGTGATGTTTTTCTCACTCCTAATAGTGAATCTAATGTAACACACACCCATACAAGGCGCACCACCCCGTGTTGTTTTTCTCACTCCTACTAGTGAATGTAATGTAACACACACCCATACAAGGCGCACCACCCTGTGATGTTTTTCTCACTGCTACTAGTGAATGTAATGTAACACACACCCATACAAGGCGCACCACCCCGTGATGTTTTTCTCACTGCTACTAGGGAATGTAATGTAACACACACCCATACAAGGCGCACCACCCCGTGATGTTTTACTCACTGCTACTAGTGAATCTAATGTAACACACACCCATACAAGGCGCACCACCCCGTGATGTTTTTCTCACTGCTACTAGTGAATCTAATGTAACACACACACATACAAGGCGCACCACCCCGTGATGTTTTTCTCACTCCTACTAGTGAATGTAATGTAACACACACCCATACAATGCGCACCACCCCGTGATGTTTTTCTCACTCCTACTAGTGAATGTAATGTAAAACACACCCATACAATGCGCACCACCCCGTGATGTTTTTCTCACTGCTACTAGTGAATCTAATGTAACACACAACCATACAATGCGCACCACCCCGTGATGTTTTTCTCACTGTTACTAGTGAATCTAATGTAACACACACCCATACAATGCGCACCACCCCGTGATGTTTTTCTCACTGCTACTAGTGAATCTAATGTAACACACACCCATACAATGCGCACCACCCCGTGATGTTTTTCTCACTCCTACTAGTGAATCTAATGTAACACACACCCATACAATGCGCACCACCCCGTGATGTTTTTCTCACTCCTACTAGTGAATCTAATGTAACACACACCCATACAATGAGCACCAGCCCGTGATGTTTTTCTCACTGCTACTAGTGAATGTAATGTAACACACACCCATACAAGGCGCACCACCCCGTGATGTTTTTCTCACTGCTACTAGTGAATGTAATGTAACACACACCCATACAAGGCGCACCACCCCGTGATGTTTTTCTCACTGCTACTAGTGAATGTAATGTAACACACACCCATACAAGGCGCACCACCCCGTGATGTTTTTCTCACTGCTACTAGTGAATGTAATGTAACACACACCCATACAAGGCGCACCACCCCGTGATGTTTTACTCACTGCTACTAATGAATCTAATGTAACACACACCCATACAAGGCGCACCACCCCGTGATGTTTTTCTCACTGCTACTAGTGAATCTAATGTAACACACACACATACAAGGCGCACCACCCCGTGATGTTTTTCTCACTCCTACTAGTGAATGTAATGTAACACACACCCATACAATGCGCACCACCCCGTGATGTTTTTCTCACTCCTACTAGTGAATGTAATGTAAAACACACCCATACAATGCGCACCACCCCGTGATGTTTTTCTCACTGCTACTAGTGAATCTAATGTAACACACAACCATACAATGCGCACCACCCCGTGATATTTTTCTCACTGTTACTAGTGAATCTAATGTAACACACACCCATACAATGCGCACCACCCCGTGATGTTTTTCTCACTGCTACTAGTGAATCTAATGTAACACACACCCATACAATGCGCACCACCCCATGAGGTTGTTCTCATTCCTACTAGTGAATCTAATGTAACACACACCCATACAATGCGCACCAGCCCGTGAGGTTTTTCTCACTCCTACTAGTGAATCTAATGTAACACACACCCATACAATGCGCACCACCCCGTGATGTTTTTCTCACTCCTACTAGTGAACGTAATGTAACACACCCATACAATGCGCACCACCCGGTGATGTTTTCCTCACTCCTACTAGTGAATGTAATGTAACACACACCCATACAATGCGCACCACCCCGTGATGTTTTTGTCACTGCTACTAGTGAATCTAATGTAACACACACCCATACAATGCGCACCACCCCGTGAGGTTTTTCTCACTGCTACTAGTGAATCTAATGTAACACACACCCATACAATGCACACCACCCCGTGAACTTTTTCTCACTCCTACTAGTGAATCTAATGTAACACACACCCATACAATGCGCACCACCCCGTGATGTTTTTCTCACTCCTACTAGTGAATCTAATGTAACACACACCCATACATTGTGCACCACCCCGTGACGTTTTTCTCACTCCTACTAGTGAATGTAATGTAACACACACCCATACAATGCGCACCACCCCGTGACGTTTTTCTCACTCCTACTAGTGAATGTAATGTAACACACACCCATACAATGCGCACCACCCCGTGATGTTTTTCTCACTCCTACTAGTGAATCTAATGTAACACACACCCATACAATGCGCACCACCCCGTGATGTTTTTCTCACTCCTACTAGTGAATGTAATGTAACACACACATACAATGCGCACCACCCCGTGATGTTTTTCTCACTCCTACTAGTGAATGTAATGTAACACACACCCATACAATGCGCACCACCCCGTGATGTTTGTCTCCCTGCTACTAGTGAATCTAATGTAACACACACCCATACAATGCGCACCACCCCGTGATGTTTTTCTCACTGCTACTAGTGAATCTAATGTAACACACACCCATACAAGGCGCACCACCCCGTGATGTTTTTCTCACTCCTAATAGTGAATCTAATGTAACACACACCCATACAAGGCGCACCACCCCGTGATGTTTTTCTCACTCCTACTAGTGAATGTAATGTAACACACACGCATACAAGGTGCACCACCCCGTGATGTTTTTCTCACTGCTACTAGTGAATGTAATGTAACACACACCCATACAAGGCGCACCACCCCGTGATGTTTTTCTCACTCCTACTAGTGAATCTAATGTAACACACACCCATACAATGCGCACCACCCCGTGATGTTTTTCTCACTCCTACTAGTGAATGTAATGTAACACACACCCATACAATGCGCACCACCCCGTGATGTTTTTCTCACTGCTACTAGTGAATCTAATGTAACACACACCCATACAATGCGCACCACCCCGTGATGTTTTTCTCACTCCTACTAGTGAATCTAATGTAACACACACCCATACAATGCGCACCACCCCGTGATGTTTTTCTCACTCCTACTAGTGAATCTAATGTAACACACACCCATACAATGCGCACCACCCCGTGATGTTTTTCTCACTCCTACTAGTGAATCTAATGTAACACACACCCATACAATGCGCACCAGCCCGTGAGGTTTTTCTCACTCCTACTAGTGAATCTAATGTAACACACACCCATACAATGCGCACCACCCCGTGAGGTTTTTCTCACTCCTACTAGTGAATGTAATGTAACACACCCATACAATGCACACCACCCCGTGATGTTTTTCTCACTCCTACTAGTGAATGTAATGTAACACACACCCATACAATGCGCACCACCCCGTGATGTTTTTCTCACTGCTACTAGTGAATCTAATGTAACACACACCCATACAATGCGCACCACCCCGTGATGTTTTTCTCACTGCTACTAGTGAATCTAATGTAACACACAACCATACAATGCGCACCACCCCGTGATGTTTTTCTCACTCCTACTAGTGAATCTAATGTAACACACACCCATACAATGCGCACCACCCAGTGACGTTTTTCTCACTCCTACTAGTGAATCTAACTTAACACACACCCATACAATGCGCACCACTCCGTGACGTTTTTCTCACTCCTACTAGTGAATGTAACGTAACACACACCCATACAATGCGCACCACCCCGTGACGTTTTTCTCACTCCTACTAGTGAATGTAACGTAACACACACCCATACAATGCGCACCACCCCGTGACGATTTTCTCACTTCTACTAGTGAAAGTAACGTAACACACACCCATACAATGCGCACCACCCCGTGATGTTTTTCTCACTCCTACTAGTGAAAGTAATGTAACACACACCCATACAATGCGCACCACCCCGTGATGTTTTTCTCACTCCTAATAGTGAATGTAATGTAACACACACCCATACAATGCGCACCACCCCGTGATGTTTTTCTCACTCCTACTAGTGAATCTAATGTAACACACACCCATACAATGCGCACCACCCCGTAATGTTTTTCTCACTCCTACTAGTGAATCTAATGTGACACACACCCATACAATGCGCACCACCCCGTGATGTTTTTCTCACTCCTACTAGTGAATCTAATGTGACACACACCCATACAATGCGCACCACCCCGTGATGTTTTTCTCACTCCTACTAGTGAATCTAATGTAACACACACCCATACAATGCGCACCATCCCGTGATGTTTTTCTCACTGCTACTAGTGAATGTAATGTAACACACACCCATACAATGCCCACCACCCCGTGATGTTTTTCTCACTCCTACTAGTTAATCTAATGTAACACACACCCATACAATGCGCACCACCCCGTGATGTTTTTCTCACTCCTACTAGTGAATCTAATGTAACACACACCCATACAATGCGCACCACCCCGTGATGTTTTTCTCACTCCTACTAGTGAATCTAATGTAACACACACCCATACAATGCGCACCACCCCGTGATGTTTTTCTCACTCCTACTAGTGAATGTAATGTAACACACACCCATACAATGCGCACCACCCCGTGATGTTTTTCTCACTCCTACTAGTGAATCTAATGTAACACACACCCATACAATGCGCACCACCCCGTGAGGTTTTTCTCACTCCTACTAGTGAATGTAATGTAACACACACCCATACAATGCGCACCACCGCGTGATGTTTTTCTCACTCCTACTAGTGAATGTAATGTAACACACACCCATACAATGCGCACCACCCCGTGATGTTTTTCTCACTCCTACTAGTGAATCTAATGTAACACACACCCATACAATGCGCACCACTCCGTGATGTTTTTCTCACTCCTACTAGTGAATCTAATGTAACGCACACCCATACAATGCGCACCACCCCGTGATGTTTTTCTCACTCCTACTAGTGAATGTAATGTAACACACACCCATACAATGCGCACCACCCCGTGATGTTTTTCTCACTCCTACTAGTGAATCTAATGTAACACACACCCATACAATGCGCACCACCCCGTGATGTTTTTCTCACTCCTACTAGTGAATCTAATGTAACACACTCCCATACAAGGCGCACCACCCCGTGATGTTTTGCTCACTCCTACTAGTGAATCTAATGTAACACACACCCATACAATGCGCACCACACCGTGATGTTTTTCTCACTCCTACTAGTGAATCTAATGTAACACACACCCATACAAGGCGCACCACCCCGTGATGTTTTTCTCACTCCTAATAGTGAATCTAATGTAACACACACCCATACAAGGCGCACCACCCCGTGATGTTTTTCTCACTCCTACTAGTGAATGTAATGTAACACACACCCATACAAGGCGCACCACCCTGTGATGTTTTTCTCACTGCTACTAGTGAATGTAATGTAACACACACCCATACAAGGCGCACCACCCCGTGATGTTTTTCTCACTGCTACTAGGGAATGTAATGTAACACACACCCATACAAGGCGCACCACCCCGTGATGTTTTACTCACTGCTACTAGTGAATCTAATGTAACACACACCCATACAAGGCGCACCACCCCGTGATGTTTTTCTCACTGCTACTAGTGAATCTAATGTAACACACACACATACAAGGCGCACCACCCCGTGATGTTTTTCTCACTCCTACTAGTGAATGTAATGTAACACACACCCATACAATGCGCACCACCCCGTGATGTTTTTCTCACTCCTACTAGTGAATGTAATGTAAAACACACCCATACAATGCGCACCACCCCGTGATGTTTTTCTCACTGCTACTAGTGAATCTAATGTAACACACAACCATACAATGCGCACCACCCCGTGATGTTTTTCTCACTGTTACTAGTGAATCTAATGTAACACACACCCATACAATGCGCACCACCCCGTGATGTTTTTCTCACTGCTACTAGTGAATCTAATGTAACACACACCCATACAATGCGCACCACCCCGTGATGTTTTTCTCACTCCTACTAGTGAATCTAATGTAACACACACCCATACAATGCGCACCACCCCGTGATGTTTTTCTCACTCCTACTAGTGAATCTAATGTAACACACACCCATACAATGAGCACCAGCCCGTGATGTTTTTCTCACTGCTACTAGTGAATCTAATGTAACACACACCCATACAATGCGCACCACCCCGTGATGTTTTTCTCACTGCTACTAGTGAATCTAATGTAACACACACCCATACAATGCGCACCACCCCGTGATGTTTTTCTCACTCCTACTAGTGAATCTAATGTAACACACACCCATACAATGCGAACCACTCCGTGATGTTTTTCTCACTCCTACTAGTGAATCTAATGTAACGCACACCCATACAATGCGCACCACCCCGTGATGTTTTTCTCACTCCTACTAGTGAATGTAATGTAACACACACCCATACAATGCGCACCACCCCGTGATGTTTTTCTCACTCCTACTAGTGAATCTAATGTAACACACACCCATAAAATGCGCACCACCCCGTGATGTTTTTCTCACTCCTACTAGTGAATCTAATGTAACACACTCCCATACAAGGCGCACCACCCCGTGATGTTTTGCTCACTCCTACTAGTGAATCTAATGTAACACACACCCATACAATGCGCACCACACCGTGATGTTTTTCTCACTCCTACTAGTGAATCTAATGTAACACACACCCATACAAGGCGCACCACCCCGTGATGTTTTTCTCACTCCTAATAGTAAATCTAATGTAACACACACCCATACAAGGCGCACCACCCCGTGATGTTTTTCTCACTCCTACTAGTGAATGTAATGTAACACACACCCATACAAGGTGCACCACCCCGTGATGTTTTTCTCACTGCTACTAGTGAATGTAATGTAACACACACCCATACAAGGCGCACCACCCCGTGATGTTTTTCTCACTGCTACTAGTGAATGTAATGTAACACACACCCATACAAGGCGCACCACCCCGTGATGTTTTACTCACTGCTACTAGTGAATCTAATGTAACACACACCCATACAAGGCGCACCACCCCGTGATGTTTTTCTCACTGCTACTAGTGAATCTAATGTAACACACACACATACAAGGCGCACCACCCCGTGATGTTTTTCTCACTCCTACTAGTGAATGTAATGTAACACACACCCATACAATGCGCACCACCCCGTGATGTTTTTCTCACTCCTACTAGTGAATGTAATGTAAAACACACCCATACAATGCGCACCACCCCGTGATGTTTTTCTCACTGCTACTAGTGAATCTAATGTAACACACAACCATACAATGCGCACCACCCCGTGATGTTTTTCTCACTGTTACTAGTGAATCTAATGTAACACACACCCATACAATGCGCACCACCCCGTGATGTTTTTCTCACTGCTACTAGTTAATCTAATGTAACACACACCCATACAATGCGCACCACCCCGTGAGGTTTTTCTCACTCCTACTAGTGAATCTAATGTAACACACACCCATACAATGCGCACCAGCCCGTGAGGTTTTTCTCACTCCTACTAGTGAATCTAATGTAACACACACCCATACAATGCGCACCACCCCGTGATGTTTTTCTCACTCCTACTAGTGAATGTAATGTAACACACCCATACAATGCGCACCACCCGGTGATGTTTTCCTCACTCCTACTAGTGAATGTAATGTAACACACACCCATACAATGCGCACCACCCCGTGATGTTTTTGTCACTGCTACTAGTGAATCTAATGTAACACACACCCATACAATGCGCACCACCCCGTGAGGTTTTTCTCACTGCTACTAGTGAATCTAATGTAACATACACCCATACAATGCGCACCACCCCGTGATGTTTTTCTCACTCCTACTAGTGAATCTAATGTAACACACACCCATACAATGCGCACCACCCCGTGATGTTTTTCTCACTCCTACTAGTGAATCTAATGTAACACACACCCATACATTGTGCACCACCCCGTGACGTTTTTCTCACTCCTACTAGTGAATGTAATGTAACACACACCCATACAATGCGCACCACCCCGTGACGTTTTTCTCACTCCTACTAGTGAATGTAATGTAACACACACCCATACAATGCGCACCACCCCGTGATGTTTTTCTCACTCCTACTAGTGAATCTAATGTAACACACACCCATACAATGCGCACCACCCCGTGATGTTTTTCTCACTCCTACTAGTGAATGTAATGTAACACACACATACAATGCGCACCACCCCGTGATGTTTTTCTCACTCCTACTAGTGAATGTAATGTAACACACACCCATACAATGCGCACCACCCCGTGATGTTTTTCTCCCTGCTACTAGTGAATCTAATGTAACACACACCCATACAATGCGCACCACCCCGTGATGTTTTTCTCACTGCTACTAGTGAATCTAATGTAACACACACCCATACAAGGCGCACCACCCCGTGATGTTTTTCTCACTCCTAATAGTGAATCTAATGTAACACACACCCATACAAGGCGCACCACCCCGTGATGTTTTTCTCACTCCTACTAGTGAATGTAATGTAACACACACGCATACAAGGTGCACCACCCCGTGATGTTTTTCTCACTGCTACTAGTGAATCTAATGTAACACACACCCATACAATGCGCACCACCCCGTGATGTTTTTCTCACTCCTACTAGTGAATCTAATGTAACACACACCCATACAATGCGCACCACCCCGTGATGTTTTTCTCACTCCTACTAGTGAATCTAATGTAACACACACCCATACAATGGGCACCACCCCGTGATGTTTTTCTCACTCCTACTAGTGAATCTAATGTAACACACACCCATACAATGCGCACCAGCCCGTGAGGTTTTTCTCACTCCTACTAGTGAATCTAATGTAACACACACCCATACAATGCGCACCACCCCGTGAGGTTTTTCTCACTCCTACTAGTGAATGTAATGTAACACACCCATACAATGCACACCACCCCGTGATGTTTTTCTCACTCCTACTAGTGAATGTAATGTAACACACACCCATACAATGCGCACCACCCCGTGATGTTTTTCTCACTGCTACTAGTGAATCTAATGTAACACACACCCATACAATGCGCACCACCCCGTGATGTTTTTCTCACTGCTACTAGTGAATCTAATGTAACACACACCCATACAATGCGCACCACCCCGTGATGTTTTTCTCACTCCTACTAGTGAATCTAATGTAACACACACCCATACAATGCGCACCACCCAGTGACGTTTTTCTCACTCCTACTAGTGAATCTAACGTAACACACACCCATACAATGCGCACCACTCCGTGACGTTTTTCTCACTCCTACTAGTGAATGTAACGTAACACACACCCATACAATGCGCACCACCCCGTGACGTTTTTCTCACTCCTACTAGTGAATGTAACGTAACACACACCCATAAAATGCGCACCACCCCGTGACGTTTTTCTCACTCCTACTAGTGAATGTAACGTAACACACACCCATACAATGCGCACCACCCCGTGATGATTTTCTCACTCCTACTAGTGAAAGTAATGTAACACACACCCATACAATGCGCACCACCCCGTGATGTTTTTCTCACTCCTACTAGTGAATGTAATGTAACACACACCCATACAATGCGCACCACCCCGTGATGTTTTTCTCACTCCTACTAGTGAATCTAATGTAACACACACCCATACAATGCGCACCACTCCGTGATGTTTTTCTCACTCCTACTAGTGAATCTAATGTAACGCACACCCATACAATGCGCACCACCCCGTGATGTTTTTCTCACTCCTACTAGTGAATGTAATGTAACACACACCCATACAATGCGCACCACCCCGTGATGTTTTTCTCACTCCTACTAGTGAATCTAATGTAACACACACCCATACAATGCGCACCACCCCGTGATGTTTTTCTCACTCCTACTAGTGAATCTAATGTAACACACTCCCATACAAGGCGCACCACCCCGTGATGTTTTGCTCACTCCTACTAGTGAATCTAATGTAACACACACCCATACAATGCGCACCACACCGTGATGTTTTTCTCACTCCTACTAGTGAATCTAATGTAACACACACCCATACAAGGCGCACCACCCCGTGATGTTTTTCTCACTCCTAATAGTGAATCTAATGTAACACACACCCATACAAGGCGCACCACCCCGTGATGTTTTTCTCACTCCTACTAGTGAATGTAATGTAACACACACCCATACAAGGCGCACCACCCTGTGATGTTTTTCTCACGGCTACTAGTGAATGTAATGTAACACACACCCATACAAGGCGCACCACCCCGTGATGTTTTTCTCACTGCTACTAGTGAATGTAATGTAACACACACCCATACAAGGCGCACCACCCCGTGATGTTTTACTCACTGCTACTAGTGAATCTAATGTAACACACACCCATACAAGGCGCACCACCCCGTGATGTTTTTCTCACTGCTACTAGTGAATCTAATGTAACACACACACATACAAGGCGCACCACCCCGTGATGTTTTTCTCACTCCTACTAGTGAATGTAATGTAACACACACCCATACAATGCGCACCACCCCGTGATGTTTTTCTCACTCCTACTAGTGAATGTAATGTAAAACACACCCATACAATGCGCACCACCCCGTGATGTTTTTCTCACTGCTACTAGTGAATCTAATGTAACACACAACCATACAATGCGCACCACCCCGTGATGTTTTTCTCACTGTTACTAGTGAATCTAATGTAACACACACCCATACAATGCGCACCACCCCGTGATGTTTTTCTCACTGCTACTAGTGAATCTAATGTAACACACACCCATACAATGCGCACCACCCCGTGATGTTTTTCTCACTCCTACTAGTGAATCTAATGTAACACACACCCATACAATGCGCACCACCCCGTGATGTTTTTCTCACTCCTACTAGTGAATCTAATGTGACACACACCCATACAATGCGCACCACCCCGTGATGTTTTTCTCACTCCTACTAGTGAATCTAATGTGACACACACCCATACAATGCGCACCACCCCGTGATGTTTTTCTCACTCCTACTAGTGAATCTAATGTAACACACACCCATACAATGCGCACCATCCCGTGATGTTTTTCTCACTGCTACTAGTGAATGTAATGTAACACACACCCATACAATGCCCACCACCCCGTGATGTTTTTCTCACTCCTACTAGTGAATCTAATGTAACACACACCCATACAATGCGCACCACCCCGTGATGTTTTTCTCACTCCTACTAGTGAATCTAATGTAACACACACCCATACAATGCGCACCACCCCGTGATGTTTTTCTCACTCCTACTAGTGAATCTAATGTAACACACACCCATACAATGCGCACCACCCCGTGATGTTTTTCTCACTCCTACTAGTGAATGTAATGTAACACACACCCATACAATGCGCACCACCCCGTGATGTTTTTCTCACTCCTACTAGTGAATCTAATGTAACACACACCCATACAATGCGCACCACCCCGTGAGGTTTTTCTCACTCCTACTAGTGAATGTAATGTAACACACACCCATACAATGCGCACCACCCCGTGATGTTTTTCTCACTCCTACTAGTGAATGTAATGTAACACACACCCATACAATGCGCACCACCCCGTGATGTATTTCTCACTCCTACTAGTGAATGTAATGTAACACACACCCATACAATGCGCACCACCCCGTGATGTATTTCTCACTCCTAATAGTGAATGTAATGTAACACACACCCATACAATGCGCACCACACCGTGATGTTTTTCTCACTCCTTCTAGTGAATGTAATGTAACACACACCCATACAATGCGCACCACCCCGTGATGTTTTTCTCACTCCTACTAGTGAATGTAATGTAACACACACCCTTACAATGCGCACCACCCAGTGATGTTTTTCTCACTGCTACTAGTGTATGTAATGTAACACACATCCATACAATCCGCACCACCCCGTGATGTTTTTCTCACTGCTACTAGTGTATCTAATGTAACACACACCCATACAATGCGCACCACCCCGTGATGCTTTTCTCACTGCTACTAGTGATTCTAATGTAACACACACCCATACAATGCGCACCACCCCGTGATGTTTTTCTCACTGCTACTAGTGAATCTAATGTAACACACACCCATACAATGCGCACCACCCCGTGATTTTTTTCTCACTGCTACTAGTGAATCTAATGTAACACACACCCATACAATGTGCACCACCCCGTGATGTTTTTCTCACTGCTACTAGTGAATCTAATGTAACACACACCCATAAAATGCGCACCACCCCGTGACGTTTTTCTCAGTGCTACTAGTGAATCTATTGTAACACATACCCATACAATGCGCACCACCCCGTGACGTTTTTCTCACTGCTACTAGTGAATCTAATGTAACACACACCCATACAATGCGCATCACCCCGTGATTTTTTTCTCACTGCTACTAGTGAATCTAATGTAACACACACCCATACAATGCGCACCACCCCGTGATGTTTTTCTCACTGCTACTAGTGAATGTAATGTAACACACACCCATACAATGCGCACCATCCCGTGATGTTTTTCTCACTGCTACTAGTGAATGTAATGTAACACACACCCATACAATGCGCACCACCCCGTGATGTTTTTCTCACTGCTACTAGTGAATGTAATGTAACACACACCCATACAATGCGCACCACCCCGTGATGTTTTTCTCACTCTTACTAGTGAATCTAATGTAACACACACCCATACAATGCGCACCACCCCGTGATGTTTTTCTCACTCCTACTAGTGAATCTAATGTAACACACACCCATACAATGCGCACCACCCCGTGATGTTTTTCTCACTCCTAATAGTGAATCTAATGTAACACACACCCATACAATGCGCACCACCCCGTGATGTTTTTCTCACTCCTACTAGTGAATCTAATGTAACACACACCCATACAATGCGCACCACCCCGTGATGTTTTTCTCACTGCTACTAGTGAATCTAATGTAACACACACCCATACAATGCGCACCACCCCGTGATGTTTTTCTCACTCCTACTAGTGAATCTAATGTAACACACACCCATAAAATGCGCACCACCCCGTGATGTTTTTCTCACTCCTACTAGTGAATCTAATGTAACACACTCCCATACAAGGCGCACCACCCCGTGATGTTTTGCTCACTCCTACTAGTGAATCTAATGTAACACACACCCATACAATGCGCACCACACCGTGATGTTTTTCTCACTCCTACTAGTGAATCTAATGTAACACACACCCATACAAGGCGCACCACCCCGTGATGTTTTTCTCACTCCTAATAGTGAATCTAATGTAACACACACCCATACAAGGCGCACCACCCCGTGATGTTTTTCTCACTCCTACTAGTGAATGTAATGTAACACACACCCATACAAGGTGCACCACCCCGTGATGTTTTTCTCACTGCTACTAGTGAATGTAATGTAACACACACCCATACAAGGCGCACCACCCCGTGATGTTTTTCTCACTGCTACTAGTGAATGTAATGTAACACACACCCATACAAGGCGCACCACCCCGTGATGTTTTACTCACTGCTACTAGTGAATCTAATGTAACACACACCCATACAAGGCGCACCACCCCGTGATGTTTTTCTCACTGCTACTAGTGAATCTAATGTAACACACACACATACAAGGCGCACCACCCCGTGATGTTTTTCTCACTCCTACTAGTGAATGTAATGTAACACACACCCATACAATGCGCACCACCCCGTGATGTTTTTCTCACTCCTACTAGTGAATGTAATGTAAAACACACCCATACAATGCGCACCACCCCGTGATGTTTTTCTCACTGCTACTAGTGAATCTAATGTAACACACAACCAAACAATGCGCACCACCCCGTGATGTTTTTCTCACTGTTACTAGTGAATCTAATGTAACACACACCCATACAATGCGCACCACCCCGTGATGTTTTTCTCACTGCTACTAGTGAATCTAATGTAACACACACCCATACAATGCGCACCACCCCGTGAGGTTTTTCTCACTCCTACTAGTGAATCTAATGTAACACACACCCATACAATGCGCACCAGCCCGTGAGGTTTTTCTCACTCCTACTAGTGAATCTAATGTAACACACACCCATACAATGCGCACCACCCCGTGATGTTTTTCTCACTCCTACTAGTGAATGTAATGTAACACACCCATACAATGCGCACCACCCGGTGATGTTTTCCTCACTCCTACTAGTGAATGTAATGTAACACACACCCATACAATGCGCACCACCCCGTGATGTTTTTGTCACTGCTACTAGTGAATCTAATGTAACACACACCCATACAATGCGCACCACCCCGTGAGGTTTTTCTCACTGCTACTAGTGAATCTAATGTAACATACACCCATACAATGCACACCACCCCGTGATGTTTTTCTCACTCCTACTAGTGAATCTAATGTAACACACACCCATACAATGCGCACCACCCCGTGATGTTTTTCTCACTCCTACTAGTGAATCTAATGTAACACACACCCATACATTGTGCACCACCCCGTGACGTTTTTCTCACTCCTACTAGTAAATGTAATGTAACACACACCCATACAATGCGCACCACCCCGTGACGTTTTTCTCACTCCTACTAGTGAATGTAATGTAACACACACCCATACAATGCGCACCACCCCGTGATGTTTTTCTCACTCCTACTAGTGAATCTAATGTAACACACACCCATACAATGCGCACCACCCCGTGATGTTTTTCTCACTCCTACTAGTGAATGTAATGTAACACACACATACAATGCGCACCACCCCGTGATGTTTTTCTCACTCCTACTAGTGAATGTAATGTAACACACACCCATACAATGCGCACCACCCCGTGATGTTTTTCTCCCTCCTACTAGTGAATCTAATGTAACACACACCCATACAATGCGCACCACCCCGTGATGTTTTTCTCACTCCTACTAGTGAATCTAATGTAACACACACCCATACAAGGCGCACCACCCCGTGATGTTTTTCTCACTCCTAATAGTGAATCTAATGTAACACACACCCATACAATGCGCACCACCCCGTGATGTTTTTCTCACTCCTACTAGTGAATGTAATGTAACACACACCCATACAATGCGCACCACCCCGTGATGTTTTTCTCACTGCTACTAGTGAATGTAATGTAACACACACCCATACAATGGGCACCACCCCGTGATGTTTTTCTCACTCCTACTAGTGAATCTAATGTAACACACACCCATACAATGCGCACCAGCCCGTGAGGTTTTTCTCACTCCTACTAGTGAATCTAATGTAACACACACCCATACAATGCGCACCACCCCGTGAGGTTTTTCTCACTCCTACTAGTGAATGTAATGTAACACACCCATACAATGCACACCACCCCGTGATGTTTTTCTCACTCCTACTAGTGAATGTAATGTAACACACACCCATACAATGCGCACCACCCCGTGATGTTTTTCTCACTGCTACTAGTGAATCTAATGTAACACACACCCATACAATGCGCACCACCCCGTGATGTTTTTCTCACTGCTACTAGTGAATCTAATGTAACACACACCCATACAATGCGCACCACCCCGTGATGTTTTTCTCACTCCTACTAGTGAATCTAATGTAACACACACCCATACAATGCGCACCGCCCCGTGACGTTTTTCTCACTCCTACTAGTGAATCTAATGTAACACACACCCATACAATGCGCACCGCCCCGTGACGTTTTTCTCATTCCTACTAGTGAATGTAATGTAACACACACCCATACAATGTGCACCAACCCTTGACGATTTTCTCACTCCTACTAGTGAATGTAATGTAACACACACCCATACAATGCGCACCACCCCGTGACGTTTTTCTCACTCCTACTAGTGAATGTAATGTAACACACACCCATACAATGCGCACCACCCCGTGATGTTTTTCTCACTCCTACTAGTGAATGTAATGTAACACACACCCATACAATGCGCACCACCCCGTGATGATTTTCTCACTCCTACTAGTGAAAGTAATGTAACACACACCCATACAATGCGCACCACCCCGTGATGTTTTTCTCACTCCTACTAGTGAATGTAATGTAACACACACCCATACAATGCGCACCACCCCGTGATGTTTTTCTCACTCCTACTAGTGAATCTAATGTAACACACACCCATACAATGCGCACCACCCCGTGATGTTTTTCTCACTCCTACTAGTAAATCTAATGTAAGACACACCCATACAATGCGCACCACCCCGTGATGTTTTTCTCACTCCTACTAGTGAATCTAATGTAACACACACCCATACAATGCGCACCACCCCGTGATGTTTTTCTCACTCCTACTAGTGAATCTAATGTAACACACACCCATACAATGCGCACCACCCCGTGATGTTTTTCTCACTCCTACTAGTGAATCTAATGTAACACACACCCATACAATGCGCACCATCCCGTGATGTTTTTCTCACTGCTACTAGTGAATGTAATGTAACACACACCCATACAATGCGCACCACCCCGTGATGATTTTCTCACTCCTACAAGTGAAAGTAATGTAACACACACCCATACAATGCGCACCACCCCGTGATGTTTTTCTCACTCCTACTAGTGAAAGTAATGTAACACACACCCATACAATGCGCACCACCCCGTGATGTTTTTCTCACTCCTACTAGTGAATCTAATGTAACACACACCCATACAATGCGCACCACCCCGTGATGTTTTTCTCACTCCTACTAGTGAATCTAATGTAACACACACCCATACAATGCGCACCACCCCGTGATGTTTTTCTCACTCCTACTAGTGAATCTAATGTAACACACACCCATACAATGCGCACCACCCCGTGATGTTTTTCTCACTCCTACTAGTGAATGTAATGTAACACACACCCATACAATGCGCACCACCCCGTGATGTTTTTCTCACTCCTACTAGTGAATGTAATGTAACACACACCCATACAATGCGCACCACCCCGTGATGTATTTCTCACTCCTACTAGTGAATGTAATGTAACACACACCCATACAATGCGCACCACCCCGTGATGTATTTCTCACTCCTACTAGTGAATGTAATGTAACACACACCCATACAATGCGCACCACCCCGTGATGTTTTTCTCACTCCTTCTAGTGAATGTAATGTAACACACACCCATACAATGCGCACCACCCCGTGATGTTTTTCTCACTCCTACTAGTGAATGTAATCTAACACACACCCTTACAATGCGCACCACCCAGTGATGTTTTTCTCACTCCTACTAGTGTATGTAATGTAACACACACCCATACAATGCGCACCACCCCGTGATGTTTTTCTCACTGCTACTAGTGTATCTAATGTAACACACACCCATACAATGCGCACCACCCCGTGATGTTTTTCTCACTGCTACTAGTGAATCTAATGTAACACACACCCATACAATGCGCACCTCCCCGTGATGTTTTTCTCACTGCTACTAGTGAATCTAATGTAACACACACCCATACAATGCGCACCACCCCGTGATTTTTTTCTCACTGCTACTAGTGAATCTAATGTAACACACACCCATACAATGCGCACCACCCCGTGATGTTTTTCTCACTGCTACTAGTGAATCTAATGTAACACACACCCATACAATGCGCAACACACCGTGACGTTTTTCTCACTGCTACTAGTGAATCTATTGTAAGACACACCCATACAATGCGCACCACCCCGTGACGTTTTTCTCACTGCTACTAGTGAATCTAATGTAACACACACCAATACAATGCGCACCACCCCGTGATTTTTTTCTCACTGCTACTAGTGAATCTAATGTAACACACACCCATACAATGCGCACCACCCCGTGATGTTTTTCTCACTGCTACTAGTGAATGTAATGTAACACACACCCATACAATGCGCACCACCCCGTGATGTTTTTCTCACTCTTACTAGTGAATCTAATGTAACACACACCCATACAATGCGCACCACCCCGTGATGTTTTTCTCACTCCTACTAGTGAATCTAATGTAACACACACCCATACAATGCGCACCACCCCGTGATGTTTTTCTCACTCCTACTAGGGAATCTAATGTAACACACACCCATACAATGCGCACCACCCCGTGATGTTTTTCTCACTGCTACTAGTCAATGTAATGTAACACACACCCATACAATGCGCACCACCCCGTGATGTTTTTCTCACTGCTACTAGTGAATCTAATGTAACACACACCCATACAATGCGCACCACCCCGTGATGTTTTTCTCACTCCTACTAGTGAATCTAATGTAACACACACCCATACAATGCGCACCACCCCGTGAGGTTTTTCTCACTCCTACTAGTGAATCTAATGTAACACACACCCATACAATGCGCACCACCCCGTGATGTTTTTCTCACTCCTACTAGTGAATGTAATGTAACACACCCATACAATGCGCACCACCCCGTGATGTTTTTCTCACTGCTACTAGTGAATCTAATGTAACACACACCCATACAATGCGCACCACCCCGTGATGTTTTTCTCACTCCTACTAGTGAATCTAATGTAACACACACCCATACAATGCGCACCACCCCGTGATGTTTTTCTCACTCCTACTAGTGAATCTAATGTAACACACCCCCATACAATGCGCACCACCCCGTGACGTTTTTCTCACTCCTACTAGTGAATCTAATGTAACACACACCCATACAATGCGCACCACCCCGTGACGTTTTTCTCATTTCTACTAGTGAATGTAATGTAACACACACCCATACAATGCGCACCACCCCTTGACGTTTTTCTCACTGCTACTAGTGAATCTAATGTAACACACACCCATACAATGCGCACCACCCCGTGATGTTTTTCTCACTGCTACTAGTGAATGTAATGTAACACACACCCATACAATGCGCACCACCCCGTGATGTTTTTCTCACTGCTACTAGTGAATGTAATGTAACACACACCCATACAATGCGCACCACCCCGTGATGTTTTTCTCACTGCTACTAGTGAATGTAATGTAACACACACCCATACAATGCGCACCACCCCGTGATGTTTTTCTCACTCTTACTAGTGAATCTAATGTAACACACACCCATACAATGCGCACCACCCCGTGATGTTTTTCTCACTCCTACTAGTGAATCTAATGTAACACACACCCATACAATGCGCACCACCCCGTGATGTTTTTCTCACTCCTACTAGTGAATCTAATGTAACACACACCCATACAATGCGCACCACCCCGTGATGTTTTTCTCACTGCTACTAGTGAATGTAATGTAACACACACCCATACAATGCGCACCACCCCGTGATGTTTTTCTCACTGCTACTAGTGAATGTAATGTAACACACACCCATACAATGCGCACCACCCCGTGATGTTTTTCTCACTCTTACTAGTGAATCTAATGTAACACACACCCATACAATGCGCACCACCCCGTGATGTTTTTCTCACTCTTACTAGTGAATCTAAAGTAACACACACCCATACAATGCGCACCACCCCGTGATGTTTTTCTCACTCCTACTAGTGAATCTAATGTAACACACACCCATACAATGCGCACCACCCCGTGATGTTTTTCTCACTGCTACTAGTGAATGTAATGTAACACACACCCATACAATGCGCACCACCCCGTGATGTTTTTCTCACTGCTACTAGTGAATCTCATGTAACACACACCCATACAATGCGCACCACCCCGTCATGTTTTTCTCACTCCTACTAGTGAATCTAATGTAACACACACCCATACAATGCGCACCACCCCGTGAGGTTTTTCTCACTCCTACTAGTGAATCTAATGTAACACACACCCATACAATGCGCACCACCCCGTGATATTTTTCTCACTCCTAGTAGTGAATGTAATGTAACACACCCATACAATGCGCACCACCCCGTGATGTTTTTCTCACTGCTACTAGTGTATCTAATGTAACACACACCCATACAATGCGCACCACCCCGTGATGTTTTTCTCACTGCTACTAGTGAATCTAATGTAACACACACCCATACAATGCCCACCACCCCGTGATTTTTTTCTCACTGCTACTAGTGAATCTAATGTAACACACACCCATACAATGCGCACCACCCCGTGATGTTTTTCTCACTGCTACTAGTGAATCTAATGTAACACACACCCATACAATGCGCACCACCCCGTGACGTTTTTCTCACTGCTACTAGTGAATCTATTGTAACACATACCCATACAATGCGCACCACCCCGTGACGTTTTTCTCACTGCTACTAGTGAATCTATTGTAACACATACTCATACAATGCGCACCACCCCGTGATTTTTTTCTCTCTGCTACTAGTGAATCTAATGTAACACACACCCATACAATGCGCACCACCCCGTGATGTTTTTCTCACTGCTACTAGTGAATGTAATGTAACACACACCCATACAATGCGCACCACCCCGTGATATTTTTCTCACTGCTACTAGTGAATGTAATGTAACACACACCCATACAATGCGCACCACACCGTGATGTTTTTCTCACTGCTACTAGTGAATGTAATGTAACACACACCCATACAATGCGCACCACCCCGTGATGTTTTTCTCACTCTTACTAGTGAATCTAATGTAACACACACCCATACAATGCGCACCACCCCGTGATGTTTTTCTCACTCCTACTAGTGAATCTAATGTAACACACACCCATACAATGCGCACCACCCCGTGATGTTTTTCTCACTCCTACTAGTGAATCTAATGTAACACACACCCATACAATGCGCACCACCCCGTGATGTTTTTCTCACTGCTACTAGTGAATGTAATGTAACACACACCCATACAATGCGCACCACCCCGTGATGTTTTTCTCACTGCTACTAGTGAATCTAATGTAACACACACCCATACAATGCGCACCACCCCGTGATGTTTTTCTCACTCCTACTAGTGAATCTAATGTAACACACACCCATACAATGCGCACCACCCCGTGAGGTTTTTCTCACTCCTACTAGTGAATCTAATGTAACACACACCCATACAATGCGCACCACCCCGTGATGTTTTTCTCACTCCTACTAGTGAATGTAATGTAACACACCCATACAATGCGCACCACCCCGTGATGTTTTTCTCACTCCTACTAGTGAATGTAATGTAACACACACCCATACAATGCGCACCACCCCGTGATGTTTGTCTCACTGCTACTAGTGAATCTAATGTAACACACACCCATACAATGCGCACCACCCCGTGATGTTTTTCTCACTGCTACTAGTGAATCTAATGTAACACACACCCATACAATGCGCACCACCCCGTGATGTTTTTCTCACTCCTACTAGTGAATCTAATGTAACACACACCCATACAATGCGCACCACCCCGTGACGTTTTTCTCACTCCTACTAGTGAATCTAATGTAACACACACCCATACAATGCGCACCACCCCGTGACGTTTTTCTCATTCCTACTAGTGAATGTAACGTAACACACACCCATACAATGCGCACCACCCCTTGACGTTTTTCTCACTCCTACTAGTGAATGTAATGTAACACACACCCATGCAATGCGCACCACCCCGTGACGTTTTTCTCACTCCTACTAGTGAATGTAATGTAACACACACCCATACAATGCGCACCACCCCGTGACGTTTTTCTCACTCCTACTAGTGAATGTAATGTAACACACACCCCTACAATGCGCACCATCCCGTGATGATTTTCTCACTCCTACTAGTGAAAGTAATGTAACACACACCCATACAATGCGCACCACCCCGTGATGTTTTTCTCACTCCTACTAGTGAATCTAATGTAACACACACCCATACAATGCGCACCACCCCGTGATGTTTTTCTCACTCCTACTAGTGAATGTAATGTAACACACACCCATACAATGCGCACCACCCCGTGATGTTTTTCTCACTCCTACTAGTGAATCTAATGTAACACACACCCATACAATGCGCACCACCCCGTGATGTATTTCTCACTCCTACTAGTGAATGTAATGTAACACACACCCATACAAAGCGCACCACCCCATGATGTTTTTCTCACTCCTACTAGTGAATGTAATGTAACACACACCCATACAATGCGCACCACCCCGTGATGTATTTCTCACTCCTACTAGTGAATGTAATGTAACAGACACCCATACAATGCGCACCACCCCGTGATGTATTTCTCACTCCTACTAGTGAATCTAATGTAACACACACCCATACAATGCGCACCACCCCGTGATGTTTTTCTCACTCCTTCTAGTGAATGTAATGTAACACACACCCATACAATGCGCACCACCCCGTGATGTTTTTCTCACTCCTACTAGTGAATGTAATGTAACACACACCCTTACAATGCGCACCACCCCGTGATGTTTTTCTCACTGCTACTAGTGTATGTAATGTAACACACACCCATACAATGCGCACCACCCCTAGATGTTTTTCTCACTGCTACTAGTGTATGTAATGTAACACACACCAATACAATGCGCACCACCCCGTGATGTTTTTCTCACTGCTACTAGTTTATCTAATGTAACACACACCCATACAATGCGCACCACCCCGTGATGTTTTTCTCACTGCTACTAGTGAATCTAATGTAACACACACCCATACAATGCGCACCACCCCGTGATGTTTTTCTCACTGCTACTAGTGAATCTAATGTAACACACACCCATACAATGCGCACCACCCCGTGATTTTTTTCTCACTGCTACTAGTGAATCTAATGTAACACACACCCATACAATGCGCACCACCCCGTGATGTTTTTCTCACTCCTACTAGTGAATCTAATGTAACACACACCCATACAATGCGCACCACCCCGTGATGTTTTTCTCACTGCTACTAGTGAATCTAATGTAACACACACCCATACAGTGCGCACCACCCCGTGATGTTTTTCTCACTGCTACTAGTGAATGTAATGTAACACACACCCATACAGTGCGCACCACCCCGTGATGTTTTTCTCACTGCTACTAGTGAATGTAATGTAACACACACCCATACAATGCGCACCACCCCGTGATGTTTTTCTCACTCCTACTAGTGAATCTAATGTAACACACACCCATACAATGCGCACCACCCCGTGATGTTTTTCTCACTGCTACTAGTGAATGTAATGTAACACACACCCATACAATGCGCACCACCCCGTGATGTTTTTCTCACTGCTACTAGTGAATCTAATGTAACACACACCCATACAATGCGCACCACCCCGTGATGTTTTTCTCACTCCTACTAGTGAATCTAATGTAACACACACCCATACAATGCGCACCACCCCGTGAGGTTTTTCTCACTCCTACTAGTGAATCTAATGTAACACACACCCATACAATGCGCACCACCCCGTGATGTTTTTCTCACTCCTACTAGTGAATGTAATGTAACACACCCATACAATGCGCACCACCCCGTGATGTTTTTCTCACTCCTACTAGTGAATGTAATGTAACACACACCCATACAATGCGCACCACCCCGTGATGTTTGTCTCACTGCTACTAGTGAATCTAATGTAACACACACCCATACAATGCGCACCACCCCGTGATGTTTTTCTCACTGCTACTAGTGAATCTAATGTAACACACACCCATACAATGCGCACCACCCCGTGATGTTTTTCTCACTCCTACTAGTGAATCTAATGTAACACACACCCATACAATGCGCACCACCCCGTGACGTTTTTCTCACTCCTACTAGTGAATCTAATGTAACACACACCCATACATTGCGCACCACCCCGTGTCGTTTTTCTCATTCCTACTAGTGAATGTAATGTAACACACACCCATACAATGCGCACCACCCCTTGACGTTTTTCTCACTCCTACTAGTGAATGTAATGTAACACACACCCATGCAATGCGCACCACCCCGTGACGTTTTTCTCACTCCTACTAGTGAATGTAATGTAACACACACCCATACAATGCGCACCACCCCGTGATGTTTTTCTCACTCCTACTAGTGAATGTAATGTAACACACACCCCTACAATGCGCACCATCCCGTGATGATTTTCTCACTCCTACTAGTGAAAGTAATGTAACACACACCCATACAATGCGCACCACCCCGTGATGTTTTTCTCACTCCTACTAGTGAATCTAATGTAACACACACCCATACAATGCGCACCACCCCGTGATGTTTTTCTCACTCCTACTAGTGAATGTAATGTAACACACACCCATACAATGCGCACCACCCCGTGATGTTTTTCTCACTCCTACTAGTGAATCTAATGTAACACACACCCATACAAAGCGCACCACCCCATGATGTTTTTCTCACTCCTACTAGTGAATGTAATGTAACACACACCCATACAATGCGCACCACCCCGTGATGTATTTCTCACTCCTACTAGTGAATGTAATGTAACAGACACCCATACAATGCGCACCACCCCGTGATGTATTTCTCACTCCTACTAGTGAATCTAATGTAACACACACCCATACAATGCGCACCACCCCGTGATGTTTTTCTCACTCCTTCTAGTGAATGTAATGTAACACACACCCATACAATGCGCACCACCCCGTGATGTTTTTCTCACTCCTACTAGTGAATGTAATGTAACACACACCCTTACAATGCGCACCACCCCGTGATGTTTTTCTCACTGCTACTAGTGTATGTAATGTAACACACACCCATACAATGCGCACCACCCCGTGATGTTTTTCTCACTGCTACTAGTGTATGTAATGTAACACACACCCATACAATGCGCACCACCCCGTGATGTTTTTCTCACTGCTACTAGTTTATCTAATGTAACACACACCCATACAATGCGCACCACCCCGTGATGTTTTTCTCACTGCTACTAGTGAATCTAATGTAACACACACCCATACAATGCGCACCACCCCGTGATGTTTTTCTCACTGCTACTAGTGAATCTAATGTAACACACACCCATACAATGCGCACCACCCCGTGATTTTTTTCTCACTGCTACTAGTGAATCTAATGTAACACACACCCATACAATGCGCACCACCCCGTGATGTTTTTCTCACTCCTACTAGTGAATCTAATGTAACACACACCCATACAATGCGCACCACCCCGTGATGTTTTTCTCACTGCTACTAGTGAATCTAATGTAACACACACCCATACAGTGCGCACCACCCCGTGATGTTTTTCTCACTGCTACTAGTGAATGTAATGTAACACACACCCATACAGTGCGCACCACCCCGTGATGTTTTTCTCACTGCTACTAGTGAATGTAATGTAACACACACCCACACAATGCGCAACAACCCGTGATGTTTTTCTCACTGCTACTAGTGAATGTAATGTAACACACACCCATACAATGCGCACCACCCCGTGATGTTTTTCTCACTGCTACTAGTGAATGCAATGTAACACACACCCATACAATGCGCACCACCCCGTGATGTTTTTCTCACTCCTACTAGTGAATCTAATGTAACACACACCCATACAATGCGCACCACCCCGTGATGTTTTTCTCACTCCTACTCGTGAATCTAATGTAACACACACCCATACAATGCGCACCACCCCGTGATGTTTTTCTCACTCCTACTAGTGAATCTAATGTAACACACACCCATACAATGCGCACCACCCCGTGATGTTTTTCTCACTCCTACTAGTGAATGTAATGTAACACACACCCATACAATGCGCACCACCCCGTGATGTTTTTCTCACTCCTACTAGTGAATCTAATGTAACACACACCCATACAATGCGCACCACCCCGTGATGTTTTTCTCACTGCTACTAGTGAATGTAATGTAACACACACCCATACAATGCGCACCACCCCGTGATGTTTTTCTCACTGCTACTAGTGAATGTAATGTAACACACACCCATACAATGCGCACCACCCCGTGATGTTTTTCTCACTCCTACTAGTGAATGTAATGTAACACACACCCATACAATGCGCACCACCCCGTGATGTTTTTCTCACTCCTACTAGTGAATGTAATGTAACTCACACCCATACAATGCGCACCACCCCGTGATGTTTTTCTCACTCCTACTAGTGAATCTAATGTAACACACACCCATACAATGCGCACCACCCCGTGATGTTTTTCTCACTCCTACTAGTGAATCTAATGTAACACACACCCATACAATGCGCACCACCCCGTGATGTTTTTCTCACTCCTACTAGTGAATCTAATGTAACACACACCCATACAATGCGCACCACCCCGTGATGTTTTTCTCACTCCTACTAGTGAATCTAATGTAACACACACCCATACAATGCGCACCACCCCGTGATGTTTTTCTCACTCCTACTAGTGAATCTAATGTAACACACACCCATACAATGCGCACCACCCCGTGATGTTTTTCTCACTCCTACTAGTGAATGTAATGTAACACACTCCCATACAATGCGCACCACCCCGTGATGTTTTTCTCACTCCTACTAGTGAATGTAATGTAACACACACCCATACAATGCGCACCACCCCGTGATGTATTTCTCACTCCTACTAGTGAATGTAATGTAACACACACCCATACAATGCGCACCACCCCGTGATGTTTTTCTCACTCCTACTAGTGAATGTAATGTAACACACACCCATACAAGGCGCACCACCCCGTGATGTTTTTCTCACTCCTACTAGTGAATCTAATGTAACACACACCCATACAAGGCGCACCACCCCGTGATGTTTTTCTCACTCCTACTAGTGAATCTAATGTAATGCACACACATACAAGGCGCACCACCCCGTGATGTTTTTCTCACTCCTACTAGTGAATCTAATGTAACGCACACCCATACAAGGCGCACCACCCCGTGATGTTTTTCTCACTCCTACTAGTGAATGTAATGTAACACACACCCATACAAGGCGCACCACCCCGTGATGTTTTTCTCACTGCTACTAGTGAATGTAATGTAACACACACCCATACAAGGCGCACCACCCCGTGATGTTTTTCTCACTGCTACTAGTGAATCTAATTTAACACACACCCATACAAGGCGCACCACCCCGTGATGTTTTTCTCACTGCTACTAGTGAATCTAATGTAACACACACCCATACAAGGCGCACCACCCCGTGATGTTTTTCTCACTGCTACTAGTGAATCTAATGTAACACACACCCATACAATGCGCACCACCCCGTGATGTTTTTCCCACTCCTACTAGTGAATCTAATGTAACACACACCCATACAATGCGCACCACCCCGTGATGTTTTTCTCACTCCTACTAGTGAATCTAATGTAACACACACCCATACAATGCGCACCACCCCGTGATGTTTTTCTCACTCCTACTAGTGAGTCTAATGTAACACACACCAATATAATGCGCACCACCCCGTGATGTTTTTCTCACTCCTACTAGTGAGTCTAATGTAACACACACCCATACAAGGCACACCACCCCGTGATGTTTTTCTCACTGCTACTAGTGAATCTAATGTAACACACACCCATACAATGCGCACCACCCCGTGATGTTTTTCCCACTCCTACTAGTGAATCTAATGTAACACACACCCATACAATGCGCACCACCCCGTGATGTTTTTCTCACTCCTACTAGTGAATCTAATGTAACACACACCCATACAATGCGCACCACCCCGTGATGTTTTTCTCACTCCTACTAGTGAGTCTAATGTAACACACACCCATACAATGCGCACCACACCGTGATGTTTTTCTCACTCCTACTAGTGAATCTAATGTAACACACACCCATACAATGCGCACCACCCCGTGATGTTTTTCTCACTCCTACTAGTGAATCTAATGTAACACACACATACAATGCGCACCACCCCGTGATGTTTTTCTCACTCCTACTAGTGAATGTAATGTAACACACACCCATACAATGCGCACCACCCCGTGATGTTTTTCTCACTCCTACTAGTGAATGTAATGTAACACACACCCATACAATGCGCACCACCCCGTGATGTTTTTCTCACTCCTACTAGTGAATGTAATGTAACACACACCCATACAATGCGCACCACCCCGTGATGTTTGTCTCACTGCTACTAGTGAATCTAATGTAACACACACCCATACAATGCGCACCACCCCGTGATGTTTTTCTCACTGCTACTAGTGAATCTAATGTAACACACACCCATACAATGCGCACCACCCCGTGATGTTTTTCTCACTCCTACTAGTGAATCTAATGTAACACACACCCATACAATGCGCACCACCCCGTGACGTTTTTCTCACTCCTACTAGTGAATCTAATGTAACACACACCCATACAATGCGCACCACCCCGTGACGTTTTTCTCATTCCTACTAGTGAATGTAATGTAACACACACCCATACAATGCGCACCACCCCTTGACGTTTTTCTCACTCCTACTAGTGAATGTAATGTAACACACACCCATGCAATGCGCACCACCCCGTGACGTTTTTCTCACTCCTACTAGTGAATGTAATGTAACACACACCCATACAATGCGCACCACCCCGTGATGTTTTTCTCACTCCTACTAGTGAATGTAATGTAACACACACCCCTACAATGCGCACCATCCCGTGATGATTTTCTCACTCCTACTAGTGAAAGTAATGTAACACACACCCATACAATGCGCACCACCCCTGATGTTTTTCTCACTCCTACTAGTGAATCTAATGTAACACACACCCATACAATGCGCACCACCCCGTGATGTTTTTCTCACTCCTACTAGTGAATGTAATGTAACACACACCCATACAATGCGCACCACCCCGTGATGTTTTTCTCACTCCTACTAGTGAATCTAATGTAACACACACCCATACAAAGCGCACCACCCCGTGATGTTTTTCTCACTCCTACTAGTGAATGTAATGTAACACACACCCATACAATGCGCACCACCCCGTGATGTATTTCTCACTCCTACTAGTGAATGTAATGTAACAGACACCCATACAATGCGTACCACCCCGTGATGTATTTCTCACTCCTACTAGTGAATCTAATGTAACACACACCCATACAATGCGCACCACCCCGTGATGTTTTTCTCACTCCTTCTAGTGAATGTAATGTAACACACACCCATACAATGCGCACCACCCCGTGATGTTTTTCTCACTCCTACTAGTGAATGTAATGTAACACACACCCTTACAATGCGCACCACCCCGTGATGTTTTTCTCACTGCTACTAGTGTATGTAATGTAACACACACCCATACAGTGCGCACCACCCCGTGATGTTTTTCTCACTGCTACTAGTGTATGTAATGTAACACACACCCATACAATGCGCACCACCCCGTGATGTTTTTCTCACTGCTACTAGTGTATCTAATGTAACACACACCCATACAATGCGCACCACCCCGTGATGTTTTTCTCACTGCTACTAGTGAATCTAATGTAACACACACCCATACAATGCGCACCACCCCGTGATGTTTTTCTCACTGCTACTAGTGAATCTAATGTAACACACACCCATACAATGCGCACCACCCCGTGATTTTTTTCTCACTGCTACTAGTGAATCTAATGTAACACACACCCATACAGTGCGCACCACCCCGTGATGTTTTTCTCACTGCTACTAGTGAATCTAATGTAACACACACCCATACAGTGCGCACCACCCCGTGATGTTTTTCTCACTGCTACTAGTGAATCTAATGTAACACACACCCATACAGTGCGCACCACCCCGTGATGTTTTTCTCACTGCTACTAGTGAATGTAATGTAACACACACCCATACAGTGCGCACCACCCCGTGATGTTTTTCTCACTGCTACTAGTGAATGTAATGTAACACACACCCATACAATGCGCAACACCCCGTGATGTTTTTCTCACTGCTACTAGTGAATGTAATGTAACACACACCCATACAATGCGCACCACCCCGTGATGTTTTTCTCACTGCTACTAGTGAATGTAATGTAACACACACCCATACAATGCGCACCACCCCGTGATGTTTTTCTCACTCCTACTAGTGAATCTAATGTAACACACACCCATACAATGCGCACCACCCCGTGATGTTTTTCTCACTCCTACTCGTGAATCTAATGTAACACACACCCATACAATGCGCACCACCCCGTGATGTTTTTCTCACTCCTACTAGTGAATGTAATGTAACACACACCCATACAATGCGCACCACCCCGTGATGTTTTTCTCACTCCTACTAGTGAATCTAATGTAACACACACCCATACAATGCGCACCACCCCGTGATGTTTTTCTCACTGCTACTAGTGAATGTAATGTAACACACACCCATACAATGCGCACCACCCCGTGATGTTTTTCTCACTGCTACTAGTGAATGTAATGTAACACACACCCATACAATGCGCACCACCCCGTGATGTTTTTCTCACTCCTACTAGTGAATGTAATGTAACACACACCCATACAATGCGCACCACCCCGTGATGTTTTTCTCACTCCTACTAGTGAATGTAATGTAACTCACACCCATACAATGCGCACCACCCCGTGATGTTTTTCTCACTCCTACTAGTGAATCTAATGTAACACACACCCATACAATGCGCACCACCCCGTGATGTTTTTCTCACTCCTACTAGTGAATCTAATGTAACACACACCCATACAATGCGCACCACCCCGTGATGTTTTTCTCACTCCTACTAGTGAATCTAATGTAACACACACCCATACAATGCGCACCACCCCGTGATGTTTTTCTCACTCCTACTAGTGAATGTAATGTAACACACTCCCATACAATGCGCACCACCCCGTGATGTTTTTCTCACTCCTACTAGTGAATGTAATGTAACACACACCCATACAATGCGCACCACCCCGTGATGTATTTCTCACTCCTACTAGTGAATGTAATGTAACACACACCCATACAATGCGCACCACCCCGTGATGTTTTTCTCACTCCTACTAGTGAATGTAATGTAACACACACCCATACAAGGCGCACCACCCCGTGATGTTTTTCTCACTCCTACTAGTGAATCTAATGTAACGCACACCCATACAAGGCGCACCACCCCGTGATGTTTTTCTCACTCCTACTAGTGAATCTAATGTAATGCACACACATACAAGGCGCACCACCCCGTGATGTTTTTCTCACTCCTACTAGTGAATCTAATGTAACGCACACCCATACAAGGCGCACCACCCCGTGATGTTTTTCTCACTCCTACTAGTGAATGTAATGTAACACACACCCATACAAGGCGCACCACCCCGTGATGTTTTTCTCACTGCTACTAGTGAATGTAATGTAACACACACCCATACAAGGCGCACCACCCCGTGATGTTTTTCTCACTGCTACTAGTGAATCTAATTTAACACACACCCATACAAGGCGCACCACCCCGTGATGTTTTTCTCACTGCTACTAGTGAATCTAATGTAACACACACCCATACAAGGCGCACCACCCCGTGATGTTTTTCTCACTGCTACTAGTGAATCTAATGTAACACACACCCATACAATGCGCACCACCCCGTGATGTTTTTCCCACTCCTACTAGTGAATCTAATGTAACACACACCCATACAATGCGCACCACCCCGTGATGTTTTTCTCACTCCTACTAGTGAATCTAATGTAACACACACCCATACAATGCGCACCACCCCGTGATGTTTTTCTCACTCCTACTAGTGAGTCTAATGTAACACACACCAATACAATGCGCACCACCCCGTGATGTTTTTCTCACTCCTACTAGTGAGTCTAATGTAACACACACCCATACAAGGCGCACCACCCCGTGATGTTTTTCTCACTGCTACTAGTGAATCTAATGTAACACACACCCATACAATGCGCACCACCCCGTGATGTTTTTCCCACTCCTACTAGTGAATCTAATGTAACACACACCCATACAATGCGCACCACCCCGTGATGTTTTTCTCACTCCTACTAGTGAATCTAATGTAACACACACCCATACAATGCGCACCACCCCGTGATGTTTTTCTCACTCCTACTAGTGAATCTAATGTAACACACACCCATACAATGCGCACCACCCCGTGATGTTTTTCTCACTCCTACTAGTGAGTCTAATGTAACACACACCCATACAATGCGCACCATCCCGTGATGTTTTTCTCACTCCTACTAGTGAATCTAATGTAACACACACCCATACAATGCGCACCACCCCGTGATGTTTTTCTCACTCCTACTAGTGAATCTAATGTAACACACACATACAATGCGCACCACCCCGTGATGTTTTTCTCACTCCTACTAGTGAATGTAATGTAACACACACCCATACAATGCGCACCACCCCGTGATGTTTTTCTCACTCCTACTAGTGAATGTAATGTAACACACACCCATACAATGCGCACCACCACGTGATGTTTTTCTCACTCCTACTAGTGAATCTAATGTAACACACACCCATACAATGCGCACCACCCCGTGATGTTTTTCTCACTCCTACTAGTGAATCTAATGTAACACACACCCATACCATGCGCACCACCCCGTGATGTTTTTCTCACTGCTACTAGTGAATCTAATGTAACACACACCCATACAATGCGCACCACCCCGTGATGTTTTTCTCACTCCTACTAGTGAATGTAATGTAACACACACCCATACAATGCGCACCACCCCGTGATGTTTTTCTCACTCCTACTAGTGAATCTAATGTAACACACACCCATACAATGCGCACCACCCCGTGAGGTTTTTCTCACTCCTACTAGGGAATGTAATGTAACACACACCCATACAATGCGCACCACCCCGTGATGTTTTTCTCACTCCTACTAGTGAATGTAATGTAACACACACCCATACAATGCGCACCACCCCGTGATGTATTTCTCACTCCTACTAGTGAATGTAATGTAACACACACCCATACAATGCGCACCACCCCGTGATGTATTTCTCACTCCTAATAGTGAATGTAATGTAACACACACCCATACAATGCGCACCACCCCGTGATGTTTTTCTCACTCCTTCTAGTGAATGTAATGTAACACACACCCATACAATACGCACCACCCCGTGATGTTTTTCTCACTCCTACTAGTGAATGTAATGTAACACACACCCTTACAATGCGCACCACCCAGTGATGTTTTTCTCACTGCTACTAGTGTATGTAATGTAAACACACCCATACAATGCGCACCACCCCGTGATGTTTTTCTCACTGCTACTAGTGTATCTAATGTAACACACACCCATACAATGCGCACCACCCCGTGATGTTTTTCTCACTGCTACTAGTGATTCTAATGTAACACACACCCATACAATGCGCACCACCCCGTGATGTTTTTCTCACTGCTACTAGTGAATCTAATGTAACACACACCCATACAATGCGCACCACCCCGTGATTTTTTTCTCACTGCTCCTAGTGAATCTAATGTAACACACACCCATACAATGCGCACCACCCCGTGATGTTTTTCTCACTGCTACTAGTGAATCTAATGTAACACACACCCATAAAATGCGCACCACCCCGTGACGTTTTTCTCAGTGCTACTAGTGAATCTATTGTAACACATACCCATACAATGCGCACCACCCCGTGACGTTTTTCTCACTGCTACTAGTGAATCTAATGTAACACACACCCATACAATGCGCATCACCCCGTGATTTTTTTCTCACTGCTACTAGTGAATCTAATGTAACACACACCCATACAATGCGCACCACCCCGTGATGTTTTTCTCACTGCTACTAGTGAATGTAATGTAACACACACCCATACAGTGCGCACCACCCCGTGATGTTTTTCTCACTGCTACTAGTGAATGTAATGTAACACACACCCATACAATGCGCAACACCCCGTGATGTTTTTCTCACTGCTACTAGTGAATGTAATGTAACACACACCCATACAATGCGCACCACCCCGTGATGTTTTTCTCACTGCTACTAGTGAATGTAATGTAACACACACCCATACAATGCGCACCACCCCGTGATGTTTTTCTCACTCCTACTAGTGAATCTAATGTAACACACACCCATACAATGCGCACCACCCCGTGATGTTTTTCTCACTCCTACTCGTGAATCTAATGTAACACACACCCATACAATGCGCACCACCCCGTGATGTTTTTCTCACTCCTACTAGTGAATCTAATGTAACACACACCCATACAATGCGCACCACCCCGTGATGTTTTTCTCACTCCTACTAGTGACTGTAATGTAACACACACCCATACAATGCGCACCACCCCGTGATGTTTTTCTCACTCCTACTAGTGAATCTAATGTAACACACACCCATACAATGCGCACCACCCCGTGATGTTTTTCTCACTGCTACTAGTGAATGTAATGTAACACACACCCATACAATGCGCACCACCCCGTGATGTTTTTCTCACTGCTACTAGTGAATGTAATGTAACACACACCCATACAATGCGCACCACCCCGTGATGTTTTTCTCACTCCTACTAGTGAATGTAATGTAACACACACCCATACAATGCGCACCACCCCGTGATGTTTTTCTCACTCCTACTAGTGAATGTAATGTAACTCACACCCATACAATGCGCACCACCCCGTGATGTTTTTCTCACTCCTACTAGTGAATCTAATGTAACACACACCCATACAATGCGCACCACCCCGTGATGTTTTTCTCACTCCTACTAGTGAATCTAATGTAACACACACCCATACAATGCGCACCACCCCGTGATGTTTTTCTCACTCCTACTAGTGAATCTAATGTAACACACACCCATACAATGCGCACCACCCCGTGATGTTTTTCTCACTCCTACTAGTGAATGTAATGTAACACACTCCCATACAATGCGCACCACCCCGTGATGTTTTTCTCACTCCTACTAGTGAATGTAATGTAACACACACCCATACAATGCGCACCACCCCGTGATGTATTTCTCACTCATACTAGTGAATGTAATGTAACACACACCCATACAATGCGCACCACCCCGTGATGTTTTTCTCACTCCTACTAGTGAATGTAATGTAACACACACCCATACAAGGCGCACCACCCCGTGATGTTTTTCTCACTCCTACTAGTGAATCTAATGTAACACACACCCATACAAGGCGCACCACCCCGTGATGTTTTTCTCACTCCTACTAGTGAATCTAATGTAATGCACACACATACAAGGCGCACCACCCCGTGATGTTTTTCTCACTCCTACTAGTGAATCTAATGTAACGCACACCCATACAAGGCGCACCACCCCGTGATGTTTTTCTCACTCCTACTAGTGAATGTAATGTAACACACACCCATACAAGGCGCACCACCCCGTGATGTTTTTCTCACTGCTACTAGTGAATGTAATGTAACACACACCCATACAAGGCGCACCACCCCGTGATGTTTTTCTCACTGCTACTAGTGAATCTAATTTAACACACACCCATACAAGGCACACCACCCCGTGATGTTTTTCTCACTGCTACTAGTGAATCTAATGTAACACACACCCATACAAGGCGCACCACCCCGTGATGTTTTTCTCACTGCTACTAGTGAATCTAATGTAACACACACCCATACAATGCGCACCACCCCGTGATGTTTTTCCCACTCCTACTAGTGAATCTAATGTAACACACACCCATACAATGCGCACCACCCCGTGATGTTTTTCTCACTCCTACTAGTGAATCTAATGTAACACACACCCATACAATGCGCACCACCCCGTGATGTTTTTCTCACTCCTACTAGTGAGTCTAATGTAACACACACCCATACAATGCGCACCACCCCGTGATGTTTTTCTCACTCCTACTAGTGAGTCTAATGTAACACACACCCATACAAGGCACACCACCCCGTGATGTTTTTCTCACTGCTACTAGTGAATCTAATGTAACACACACCCATACAATGCGCACCACCCCGTGATGTTTTTCCCACTCCTACTAGTGAATCTAATGTAACACACACCCATACAATGCGCACCACCCCGTGATGTTTTTCCCACTCCTACTAGTGAATCTAATGTAACACACACCCATACAATGCGCACCACCCCGTGATGTTTTTCTCACTCCTACTAGTGAGTCTAATGTAACACACACCCATACAATGCGCACCACCCCGTGATGTTTTTCTCACTCCTACTAGTGAATCTAATGTAACACACACCCATACAATGCGCACCACCCCGTGATGTTTTTCTCACTCCTACTAGTGAATCTAATGTAACACACACATACAATGCGCACCACCCCGTGATGTTTTTCTCACTCCTACTAGTGAATGTAATGTAACACACACCCATACAATGCGCACCACCCCGTGATGTTTTTCTCACTCCTACTAGTGAATGTAATGTAACACACACCCATACAATGCGCACCACCCCGTGATGTTTTTCTCACTCCTACTAGTGAATGTAATGTAACACACACCCATACAATGCGCACCACCCCGTGATGTTTTTCTCACTCCTACTAGTGAATCTAATGTAACACACACCCATACCATGCGCACCACCCCGTCATGTTTTTCTCACTGCTACTAGTGAATCTAATGTAACACACACCCATACAATGCGCACCACCCCGTGATGTTTTTCTCACTCCTACTAGTGAATGTAATGTAACACACACCCATACAATGCGCACCACCCCGTGATGTTTTTCTCACTCCTACTAGTGAATCTAATGTAACACACACCCATACAATGCGCACCACCCCGTGAGGTTTTTCTCACTCCTACTAGGGAATGTAATGTAACACACACCCATACAATGCGCACCACCCCGTGATGTTTTTCTCACTCCTACTAGGGAATGTAATGTAACACACACCCATACAATGCGCACCACCCCGTGATGTATTTCTCACTCCTACTAGTGAATGTAATGTAACACACACCCATACAATGCGCACCACCCCGTGATGTATTTCTCACTCCTAATAGTGAATGTAATGTAACACACACCCATACAATGCGCACCACCCCGTGATGTTTTTCTCACTCCTTCTAGTGAATGTAATGTAACACACACCCATACAATACGCACCACCCCGTGATGTTTTTCTCACTCCTACTAGTGAATGTAATGTAACACACACCCTTACAATGCGCACCACCCAGTGATGTTTTTCTCACTGCTACTAGTGTATGTAATGTAACACACACCCATACAATGCGCACCACCCCGTGATGTTTTTCTCACTGCTACTAGTGAATCTAATGTAACACACACCCATACAATGCGCACCACCCCGTGATGTTTTTCTCACTGCTACTAGTGAATCTAATGTAACACACACCCATACAATGCGCACCACCCCGTGATTTTTTTCTCACTGCTACTAGTGAATCTAATGTAACACACACCCATACAATGCGCACCACCCCGTGATGTTTTTCTCACTGCTACTAGTGAATCTAATGTAACACACACCCATACAATGCGCACCACCCCGTGATGTTTTTCTCACTGCTACTAGTGAATCTAATGTAACACACACCCATACAGTGCGCACCACCCCGTGATGTTTTTCTCACTGCTACTAGTGAATGTAATGTAACACACACCCATACAGTGCGCACCACCCCGTGATGTTTTTCTCACTGCTACTAGTGAATGTAATGTAACACACACCCATACAATGCGCAACACCCCGTGATGTTTTTCTCACTGCTACTAGTGAATGTAATGTAACACACACCCATACAATGCGCACCACCCCGTGATGTTTTTCTCACTGCTACTAGTGAATGTAATGTAACACACACCCATACAATGCGCACCACCCCGTGATGTTTTTCTCACTCCTACTAGTGAATCTAATGTAACACACACCCATACAATGCGCACCACCCCGTGATGTTTTTCTCACTCCTACTCGTGAATCTAATGTAACACACACCCATACAATGCGCACCACCCCGTGATGTTTTTCTCACTCCTACTAGTGAATCTAATGTAACACACACCCATACAATGCGCACCACCCCGTGATGTTTTTCTCACTCCTACTAGTGAATGTAATGTAACACACACCCATACAATGCGCACCACCCCGTGATGTTTTTCTCACTCCTACTAGTGAATCTAATGTAACACACACCCATACAATGCGCACCACCCCGTGATGTTTTTCTCACTGCTACTAGTGAATGTAATGTAACACACACCCATACAGTGCGCACCACCCCGTGATGTTTTTCTCACTGCTACTAGTGAATGTAATGTAACACACACCCATACAATGCGCACCACCCCGAGATGTTTTTCTCACTCCTACTAGTGAATGTAATGTAACACACACCCATACAATGCGCACCACCCCGTGATGTTTTTCTCACTCCTACTAGTGAATGTAATGTAACTCACACCCATACAATGCGCACCACCCCGTGATATTTTTCTCACTCCTACTAGTGAATCTAATGTAACACACACCCATACAATGCGCACCACCCCGTGATGTTTTTCTCACTCCTACTAGTGAATCTAATGTAACACACACCCATACAATGCGCACCACCCCGTGATGTTTTTCTCACTCCTACTAGTGAATCTAATGTAACACACACCCATACAATGCGCACCACCCCGTGATGTTTTTCTCACTCCTACTAGTGAATGTAATGTAACACACTCCCATACAATGCGCACCACCCCGTGATGTTTTTCTCACTCCTACTAGTGAATGTAATGTAACACACACCCATACAATGCGCACCACCCCGTGATGTATTTCTCACTCCTACTAGTGAATGTAATGTAACACACACCCATACAATGCGCACCACCCCGTGATGTTTTTCTCACTCCTACTAGTGAATGTAATGTAACACACACCCATACAAGGCGCACCACCCCGTGATGTTTTTCTCACTCCTACTAGTGAATCTAATGTAACACACACCCATACAAGGCGCACCACCCCGTGATGTTTTTCTCACTCCTACTAGTAATCTAATGTAACGCACACACATACAAGGCGCACCACCCCGTGATGTTTTTCTCACTCCTACTAGTGAATCTAATGTAACGCACACCCATACAAGGCGCACCACCCCGTGATGTTTTTCTCACTCCTACTAGTGAATGTAATGTAACACACACCCATACAAGGCGCACCACCACGTGATGTTTTTCTCACTGCTACTAGTGAATGTAATGTAACACACACCCATACAAGGCGCACCACCCCGTGATGTTTTTCTCACTGCTACTAGTGAATCTAATTTAACACACACCCATACAAGGCGCACCACCCCGTGATGTTTTTCTCACTGCTACTAGTGAATCTAATGTAACACACACCCATACAAGGCGCACCACCCCGTGATGTTTTTCTCACTGCTACTAGTGAATCTAATGTAACACACACCCATACAATGCGCACCACCCCGTGATGTTTTTCCCACTCCTACTAGTGAATCTAATGTAACACACACCCATACAATGCGCACCACCCCGTGATGTTTTTCTCACTCCTACTAGTGAATCTAATGTAACACACACCCATACAATGCGCACCACCCCGTGATGTTTTTCTCACTCCTACTAGTGAGTCTAATGTAACACACACCAATACAATGCGCACCACCCCGTGATGTTTTTCTCACTCCTACTAGTGAGTCTAATGTAACACACACCCATACAAGGCACACCACCCCGTGATGTTTTTCTCACTGCTACTAGTGAATCTAATGTAACACACACCCATACAATGCGCACCACCCCGTGATGTTTTTCTCACTCCTACTAGTGAATCTAATGTAACAAACACCCATACAATGCGCACCACCCCGTGATGTTTTTCTCACTCCTACTAGTGAATCTAATGTAACACACACCCATACAATGCGCACCACCCCGTGATGTTTTTCTCACTCCTACTAGTGAGTCTAATGTAACACACACCCATACAATGCGCACCACCCCGTGATGTTTTTCTCACTCCTACTAGTGAATCTAATGTAACACACACCCATACAATGCGCACCACCCCGTGATGTTTTTCTCACTCCTACTAGTGAATCTAATGTAACACACACATACAATGCGCACCACCCCGTGATGTTTTTCTCACTCCTACTAGTGAATGTAATGTAACACACACCCATACAATGCGCACCACCCCGTGATGTTTTTCTCACTCCTACTAGTGAATGTAATGTAACACACACCCATACAATGCGCACCACCACGTGATGTTTTTCTCACTCCTACTAGTGAATCTAATGTAACACACACCCATACAATGCGCACCACCCCGTGATGTTTTTCTCACTCCTACTAGTGAATCTAATGTAACACACACCCATACCATGCGCACCACCCCGTGATGTTTTTCTCACTGCTACTAGTGAATCTAATGTAACACACACCCATACAATGCGCACCACCCCGTGATGTTTTTCTCACTCCTACTAGTGAATGTAATGTAACACACACCCATACAATGCGCACCACCCCGTGATGTTTTTCTCACTCCTACTAGTGAATCTAATGTAACACACACCCATACAATGCGCACCACCCCGTGAGGTTTTTCTCACTCCTACTAGGGAATGTAATGTAACACACACCCATACAATGCGCACCACCCCGTGATGTTTTTCTCACTCCTACTAGTGAATGTAATGTAACACACACCCATACAATGCGCACCAAACCGTGATGTATTTCTCACTCCTACTAGTGAATGTAATGTAACACACACCCATACAATGCGCACCACCCCGTAATGTATTTCTCACTCCTAATAGTGAATGTAATGTAACACACACCCATACAATGCGCACCACCCCGTGATGTTTTTCTCACTCCTTCTAGTGAATGTAATGAAACACACACCCATACAATGCGCACCACCCCGTGATGTTTTTCTCACTCCTACTAGTGAATGTAATGTAACACACACCCTTACAATGCGCACCACCCAGTGATGTTTTTCTCACTGCTACTAGTGTATGTAATGTAACACACACCCATACAATGCGCACCACCCCGTGATGTTTTTCTCACTGCTACTAGTGTATCTAATGTAACACACACCCATACAATGCGCACCACCCCGTGATGTTTTTCTCACTGCTACTAGTGATTCTAATGTAACACACACCCATACAATGCGCACCACCCCGTGATGTTTTTCTCACTGCTACTAGTGAATCTAATGTAACACACACCCCTACAATGCGCACCACCCCGTGATTTTTTTCTCACTGCTCCTAGTGAATCTAATGTAACACACACCCATACAATGCGCACCACCCCGTGATGTTTTTCTCACTGCTACTAGTGAATCTAATGTAACACACACCCATAAAATGCGCACCACCCCGTGACGTTTTTCTCAGTGCTACTAGTGAATCTATTGTAACACACACCCATACAATGCGCACCACCCCGTGACGTTTATCTCACTGCTACTAGTGAATCTAATGTAACACACACCCATACAATGCGCACCACCCCGTGATGTTTTTCTCACTGCTACTAGTGAATGTAATGTAACACACACCCATACAATGCGCACCACCCCGTGATGTTTTTCTCACTGCTACTAGTGAATGTAATGTAACACACACCCATACAATGCGCACCACCCCGTGATGTTTTTCTCACTCTTACTAGTGAATCTAATGTAACACACACCCATACAATGCGCACCACCACGTGATGTTTTTCTCACTCCTACTAGTGAATCTAATGTAACACACACCCATACAATGCGCACCACCCCGTGATGTTTTTCTCACTCCTACTAGTGAATCTAATGTAACACACACCCATACAATGCGCACCACCCCGTGATGTTTTTCTCACTGCTACTAGTGAATCTAATGTAACACACACCCATACAATGCGCACCACCCCGTGATGTTTTTCTCACTCCTACTAGTGAATCTAATGTAACACACACCCATACAATGCGCACCACCCCGTGAGGTTTTTCTCACTCCTACTAGTGAATCTAATGTAACACACACCCATACAATGCGCACCACCCCGTGATGTTTTTCTCACTGCTACTAGTGAATCTAATGTAACACACACCCATACAATGCGCACCACCCCGTGATGTTTTTCTCACTGCTACTAGTGAATCTAATGTAACACACACCCATACAATGCGCACCACCCCGTGATGTTTTTCTCACTGCTACTAGTGAATCTAATGTAACACACACCCATACAATGCGCACCACCCCGTGATGTTTTTCTCACTCCTACTAGTGAATCTAATGTAACACACACCCATACAATGCGCACCGCCCCGTGACGTTTTTCTCACTCCTACTAGTGAATCTAATGTAACACACACCCATACAATGCGCACCGCCCCGTGACGTTTTTCTCATTCCTACTAGTGAATGTAATGTAACACACACCCATACAATGCGCACCACCCCTTGACGTTTTTCTCACTCCTACTAGTGAATGTAATGTAACACACACCCATACAATGCGCACCACCCCGTGACGTTTTTCTCACTCCTACTAGTGAATGTAATGTAACACACACCCATACAATGCGCACCACCCCGTGATGATTTTCTCACTCCTAGTAGTGAAAGTAATGTAACACACACGATACAATGCGCACCACCCCGTGATGTTTTTCTCACTCCTACTAGTGAATGTAATGTAACACACACCCATACAATGCGCACCACCCCGTGATGTTTTTCTCACTGCTACTAGTGAATCTAATGTAACACACACCCATACAATGCGCACCACCCCGTGATGTTTTTCTCACTGCTCCTAGTGAATCTAATGTAACACACACCCATACAATGCGCACCACCCCGTGATGTTTTTCTCACTGCTACTAGTGAATCTAATGTAACACACACCCATACAGTGCGCACCACCCCGTGATATTTTTCTCACTTCTACTAGTGAATCTAATGTAACGCACACCCATACAAGGCGCACCACCCCGTGATGTTTTTCTCACTCCTACTAGTGAATGTAATGTAACACACACCCATACAAGGCGCACCACCCCGTGATGTTTTTCTCACTGCTACTAGTGAATGTAATGTAACACACACCCATACAAGGCGCACCACCCCGTGATGTTTTTCTCACTGCTACTTGTGAATCTAATTTAACACACACCCATACAAGGCGCACCACCCCGTGATGTTTTTCTCACTGCTACTAGTGAATCTAATGTAACACACACCCATACAAGGCGCACCACCCCGTGATGTTTTTCTCACTGCTACTAGTGAATCTAATGTAACACACACCCATACAATGCGCACCACCCCGAGATGTTTTTCCCACTCCTACTAGTGAATCTAATGTAACACACACCCATACAATGCGCACCACCCCGTGATGTTTTTCTCACTCCTACTAGTGAATCTAATGTAACACACACCCATACAATGCGCACCACCCCGTGATGTTTTTCTCACTCCTAATAGTGAGTCTAATGTAACACACACCAATACAATGCGCACCACCCCGTGATGATTTTCTCACTCCTACTAGTGAGTCTAATGTAACACACACCAATACAATGCGCACCACCCCGTGATGTTTTTCTCACTCCTACTAGTGAATCTAATGTAACACACACATACATTGCGCACCACCCCGTGATGTTTTTCTCACTCCTACTAGTGAATCTAATGTAACACACACCCATACAATGCGCACCACCCCGTGATGTTTTTCTCACTCCTACTAGTGAATCTAATGTAACACACACCCATACAATGCGCACCACCCCGTGATGTTTTTCTCACTCCTACTAGTGAATGTAATGTAACACACTCCCATACAATGCGCACCACCCCGTGATGTTTTTCTCACTCCTACTAGTGAATGTAATGTAACACACACCCATACAATGCGCACCACCCCGTGATGTATTTCTCACTCCTACTAGTGAATGTAATGTAACACACACCCATACAATGCGCACCACCCCGTGATGTTTTTCTCACTCCTACTAGTGAATGTAATGTAACACACACCCATACAAGGCGCACCACCCCGTGATGTTTTTCTCACTCCTACTAGTGAATCTAATGTAACACACACCCATACAAGGCGCACCACCCCGTGATGTTTTTCTCACTCCTACTAGTAATCTAATGTAACGCACACACATACAAGGCGCACCACCCCGTGATGTTTTTCTCACTCCTACTAGTGAATCTAATGTAACGCACACCCATACAAGGCGCACCACCCCGTGATGTTTTTCTCACTCCTACTAGTGAATGTAATGTAACACACACCCATACAAGGCGCACCACCCCGTGATGTTTTTCTCACTGCTACTAGTGAATGTAATGTAACACACACCCATACAAGGCGCACCACCCCGTGATGTTTTTCTCACTGCTACTAGTGAATCTAATTTAACACACACCCATACAAGGCGCACCACCCCGTGATGTTTTTCTCACTGCTACTAGTGAATCTAATGTAACACACACCCATACAAGGCGCACCACCCCGTGATGTTTTTCTCACTGCTACTAGTGAATCTAATGTAACACACACCCATACAATGCGCACCACCCCGTGATGTTTTTCCCACTCCTACTAGTGAATCTAATGTAACACACACCCATACAATGCGCACCACCCCGTGATGTTTTTCTCACTCCTACTAGTGAGTCTAATGTAACACACACCAATACAATGCGCACCACCCCGTGATGTTTTTCTCACTCCTACTAGTGAGTCTAATGTAACACACACCCATACAAGGCACACCACCCCGTGATGTTTTTCTCACTGCTACTAGTGAATCTAATGTAACACACACCCATACAATGCGCACCACCCCGTGATGTTTTTCCCACTCCTACTAGTGAATCTAATGTAACACACACCCATACAATGCGCACCACCCCGTGATGTTTTTCTCACTCCTACTAGTGAATCTAATGTAACACACACACATACAATGCGCACCACCCCGTGATGTTTTTCTCACTCCTACTAGTGAATCTAATGTAACACACACCCATACAATGCGCACCACCCCGTGATGTTTTTCTCACTCCTACTAGTGAGTCTAATGTAACACACACCCATACAATGCGCACCACCCCGTGATGTTTTTCTCACTCCTACTAGTGAATCTAATGTAACACACACCCATACAATGCGCACCACCCCGTGATGTTTTTCTCACTCCTACTAGTGAATCTAATGTAACACACACATACAATGCGCACCACCCCGTGATGTTTTTCTCACTCCTACTAGTGAATGTAATGTAACACACACCCATACAATGCGCACCACCCCGTGATGTTTTTCTCACTCCTACTAGTGAATGTAATGTAACACACACCCATACAATGCGCACCACCACGTGATGTTTTTCTCACTCCTACTAGTGAATCTAATGTAACACACACCCATACAATGCGCACCACCCCGTGATGTTTTTCTCACTCCTACTAGTGAATCTAATGTAACACACACCCATACCATGCGCACCACCCCGTGATGTTTTTCTCACTGCTACTAGTGAATCTAATGTAACACACACCCATACAATGCGCACCACCCCGTGATGTTTTTCTCACTCCTACTAGTGAATGTAATGTAACACACACCCATACAATGCGCACCACCCCGTGATGTTTTTCTCACTCCTACTAGTGAATCTAATGTAACACACACCCATACAATGCGCACCACACGGTGAGGTTTTTCTCACTCCTACTAGGGAATGTAATGTAACACACACCCATACAATGCGCACCACCCCGTGATGTTTTTCTCACTCCTACTAGTGAATGTAATGTAACACACACCCATACAATGCGCACCACCCCGTGATGTATTTCTCACTCCTACTAGTGAATGTAATGTAACACACACCCATACAATGCGCACCACCCCGTGATGTATTTCTCACTCCTAATAGTGAATGTAATGTAACACACACCCATACAATGCGCACCACCCCGTGATGTTTTTCTCACTCCTTCTAGTGAATGTAATGTAACACACACCCATACAATGCGCACCACCCCGTGATGTTTTTCTCACTCCTACTAGTGAATGTAATGTAACACACACCCTTACAATGCGCACCACCCAGTGATGTTTTTCTCTCTGCTACTAGTGTATGTAATGTAACACACACCCATACAATGCGCACCACCCCGTGATGTTTTTCTCACTGCTACTAGTGTATCTAATGTAACACACACCCATACAATGCGCACCACCCCGTGATGTTTTTCTCACTGCTACTAGTGATTCTAATGTAACACACACCCATACAATGCGCACCACCCCGTGATGTTTTTCTCACTGCTACTAGTGAATCTAATGTAACACACACCCCTACAATGCGCACCACCCCGTGATGTTTTTCCCACTCCTACTAGTGAATCTAATGTAACACACACCCATACAATGCGCACCACCCCGTGATGTTTTTCTCACTCCTACTAGTGAATCTAATGTAACACACACCCATACAATGCGCACCACCCCGTGATGTTTTTCTCACTCCTACTAGTGAATCTAATGTAACACACACCCATACAATGCGCACCACCCCGTGATGTTTTTCTCACTCCTACTAGTGAGTCTAATGTAACACACACCCATACAATGCGCACCACCCCGTGATGTTTTTCTCACTCCTACTAGTGAATCTAATGTAACACACACCCATACAATGCGCACCACCCCGTGATGTTTTTCTCACTCCTACTAGTGAATCTAATGTAACACACACATACAATGCGCACCACCCCGTGATGTTTTTCTCACTCCTACTAGTGAATGTAATGTAACACACACCCATACAATGCGCACCACCCCGTGATGTTTTTCTCACTCCTACTAGTGAGTCTAATGTAACACACACCCATACAATGCGCACCACCCCGTGATGTTTTTCTCACTCCTACTAGTGAATCTAATGTAACACACACCCATACAATGCGCACCACCCCGTGATGTTTTTCTCACTCCTACTAGTTAATCTAATGTAACACACACATACAATGCGCACCACCCCGTGATGTTTTTCTCACTCCTACTATTGAATGTAATGTAACACACACCCATACAATGCGCACCACCCCGTGATGTTTTTCTCACTCCTACTAGTGAATGTAATGTAACACACACCCATACAATGCGCACCACCACGTGATGTTTTTCTCACTCCTACTAGTGAATCTAATGTAACACACACCCATACAATGCGCACCACCCCGTGATGTTTTTCTCACTCCTACTAGTGAATCTAATGTAACACACACCCATACAATGCGCACCACCCCGTGATGTTTTTCTCACTCCTACTAGTGAGTCTAATGTAACACACACCCATACAATGCGCACCACCCCGTGATGTTTTTCTCACTCCTACTAGTGAATCTAATGTAACACACACCCATACAATGCGCACCACCCCGTGATGTTTTTCTCACTCCTACTAGTGAATCTAATGTAACACACACATACAATGCGCACCACCCCGTGATGTTTTTCTCACTCCTACTAGTGAATGTAATGTAACACACACCCATACAATGCGCACCACCCCGTGATGTTTTTCTCACTCCTACTAGTGAATGTAATGTAACACACACCCATACAATGCGCACCACCACGTGATGTTTTTCTCACTCCTACTAGTGAATGTAATGTAACACACACCCATACAAGGCGCACCACCCCGTGATGTTTTTCTCACTGCTACTAGTGAATGTAATGTAACACACACCCATACAAGGCGCACCACCCCGTGATGTTTTTCTCACTGCTACTTGTGAATCTAATTTAACACACACCCATACAAGGCGCACCACCCCGTGATGTTTTTCTCACTGCTACTAGTGAATCTAATGTAACACACACCCATACAAGGCGCACCACCCCGTGATGTTTTTCTCACTGCTACTAGTGAATCTAATGTAACACACACCCATACAATGCGCACCACCCCGAGATGTTTTTCCCACTCCTACTAGTGAATCTAATGTAACACACACCCATACAATGCGCACCACCCCGTGATGTTTTTCTCACTCCTACTAGTGAATCTAATGTAACACACACCCATACAATGCGCACCACCCCGTGATGTTTTTCTCACTCCTAATAGTGAGTCTAATGTAACACACACCAATACAATGCGCACCACCCCGTGATGATTTTCTCACTCCTACTAGTGAGTCTAATGTAACACACACCAATACAATGCGCACCACCCCGTGATGTTTTTCTCACTCCTACTAGTGAATCTAATGTAACACACACATACATTGCGCACCACCCCGTGATGTTTTTCTCACTCCTACTAGTGAATCTAATGTAACACACACCCATACAATGCGCACCACCCCGTGATGTTTTTCTCACTCCTACTAGTGAATCTAATGTAACACACACCCATACAATGCGCACCACCCCGTGATGTTTTTCTCACTCCTACTAGTGAATGTAATGTAACACACTCCCATACAATGCGCACCACCCCGTGATGTTTTTCTCACTCCTACTAGTGAATGTAATGTAACACACACCCATACAATGCGCACCACCCCGTGATGTATTTCTCACTCCTACTAGTGAATGTAATGTAACACACACCCATACAATGCGCACCACCCCGTGATGTTTTTCTCACTCCTACTAGTGAATGTAATGTAACACACACCCATACAAGGCGCACCACCCCGTGATGTTTTTCTCACTCCTACTAGTGAATCTAATGTAACACACACCCATACAAGGCGCACCACCCCGTGATGTTTTTCTCACTCCTACTAGTAATCTAATGTAACGCACACACATACAAGGCGCACCACCCCGTGATGTTTTTCTCACTCCTACTAGTGAATCTAATGTAACGCACACCCATACAAGGCGCACCACCCCGTGATGTTTTTCTCACTCCTACTAGTGAATGTAATGTAACACACACCCATACAAGGCGCACCACCCCGTGATGTTTTTCTCACTGCTACTAGTGAATGTAATGTAACACACACCCATACAAGGCGCACCACCCCGTGATGTTTTTCTCACTGCTACTAGTGAATCTAATTTAACACACACCCATACAAGGCGCACCACCCCGTGATGTTTTTCTCACTGCTACTAGTGAATCTAATGTAACACACACCCATACAAGGCGCACCACCCCGTGATGTTTTTCTCACTGCTACTAGTGAATCTAATGTAACACACACCCATACAATGCGCACCACCCCGTGATGTTTTTCCCACTCCTACTAGTGAATCTAATGTAACACACACCCATACAATGCGCACCACCCCGTGATGTTTTTCTCACTCCTACTAGTGAGTCTAATGTAACACACACCAATACAATGCGCACCACCCCGTGATGTTTTTCTCACTCCTACTAGTGAGTCTAATGTAACACACACCCATACAAGGCACACCACCCCGTGATGTTTTTCTCACTGCTACTAGTGAATCTAATGTAACACACACCCATACAATGCGCACCACCCCGTGATGTTTTTCCCACTCCTACTAGTGAATCTAATGTAACACACACCCATACAATGCGCACCACCCCGTGATGTTTTTCTCACTCCTACTAGTGAATCTAATGTAACACACACACATACAATGCGCACCACCCCGTGATGTTTTTCTCACTCCTACTAGTGAATCTAATGTAACACACACCCATACAATGCGCACCACCCCGTGATGTTTTTCTCACTCCTACTAGTGAGTCTAATGTAACACACACCCATACAATGCGCACCACCCCGTGATGTTTTTCTCACTCCTACTAGTGAATCTAATGTAACACACACCCATACAATGCGCACCACCCCGTGATGTTTTTCTCACTCCTACTAGTGAATCTAATGTAACACACACATACAATGCGCACCACCCCGTGATGTTTTTCTCACTCCTACTAGTGAATGTAATGTAACACACACCCATACAATGCGCACCACCCCGTGATGTTTTTCTCACTCCTACTAGTGAATGTAATGTAACACACACCCATACAATGCGCACCACCACGTGATGTTTTTCTCACTCCTACTAGTGAATCTAATGTAACACACACCCATACAATGCGCACCACCCCGTGATGTTTTTCTCACTCCTACTAGTGAATCTAATGTAACACACACCCATACCATGCGCACCACCCCGTGATGTTTTTCTCACTGCTACTAGTGAATCTAATGTAACACACACCCATACAATGCGCACCACCCCGTGATGTTTTTCTCACTCCTACTAGTGAATGTAATGTAACACACACCCATACAATGCGCACCACCCCGTGATGTTTTTCTCACTCCTACTAGTGAATCTAATGTAACACACACCCATACAATGCGCACCACACGGTGAGGTTTTTCTCACTCCTACTAGGGAATGTAATGTAACACACACCCATACAATGCGCACCACCCCGTGATGTTTTTCTCACTCCTACTAGTGAATGTAATGTAACACACACCCATACAATGCGCACCACCCCGTGATGTATTTCTCACTCCTACTAGTGAATGTAATGTAACACACACCCATACAATGCGCACCACCCCGTGATGTATTTCTCACTCCTAATAGTGAATGTAATGTAACACACACCCATACAATGCGCACCACCCCGTGATGTTTTTCTCACTCCTTCTAGTGAATGTAATGTAACACACACCCATACAATGCGCACCACCCCGTGATGTTTTTCTCACTCCTACTAGTGAATGTAATGTAACACACACCCTTACAATGCGCACCACCCAGTGATGTTTTTCTCACTGCTACTAGTGTATGTAATGTAACACACACCCATACAATGCGCACCACCCCGTGATGTTTTTCTCACTGCTACTAGTGTATCTAATGTAACACACACCCATACAATGCGCACCACCCCGTGATGTTTTTCTCACTGCTACTAGTGATTCTAATGTAACACACACCCATACAATGCGCACCACCCCGTGATGTTTTTCTCACTGCTACTAGTGAATCTAATGTAACACACACCCCTACAATGCGCACCACCCCGTGATGTTTTTCCCACTCCTACTAGTGAATCTAATGTAACACACACCCATACAATGCGCACCACCCCGTGATGTTTTTCTCACTCCTACTAGTGAATCTAATGTAACACACACCCATACAATGCGCACCACCCCGTGATGTTTTTCTCACTCCTACTAGTGAATCTAATGTAACACACACCCATACAATGCGCACCACCCCGTGATGTTTTTCTCACTCCTACTAGTGAGTCTAATGTAACACACACCCATACAATGCGCACCACCCCGTGATGTTTTTCTCACTCCTACTAGTGAATCTAATGTAACACACACCCATACAATGCGCACCACCCCGTGATGTTTTTCTCACTCCTACTAGTGAATCTAATGTAACACACACATACAATGCGCACCACCCCGTGATGTTTTTCTCACTCCTACTAGTGAATGTAATGTAACACACACCCATACAATGCGCACCACCCCGTGATGTTTTTCTCACTCCTACTAGTGAGTCTAATGTAACACACACCCATACAATGCGCACCACCCCGTGATGTTTTTCTCACTCCTACTAGTGAATCTAATGTAACACACACCCATACAATGCGCACCACCCCGTGATGTTTTTCTCACTCCTACTAGTTAATCTAATGTAACACACACATACAATGCGCACCACCCCGTGATGTTTTTCTCACTCCTACTATTGAATGTAATGTAACACACACCCATACAATGCGCACCACCCCGTGATGTTTTTCTCACTCCTACTAGTGAATGTAATGTAACACACACCCATACAATGCGCACCACCACGTGATGTTTTTCTCACTCCTACTAGTGAATCTAATGTAACACACACCCATACAATGCGCACCACCCCGTGATGTTTTTCTCACTCCTACTAGTGAATCTAATGTAACACACACCCATACAATGCGCACCACCCCGTGATGTTTTTCTCACTCCTACTAGTGAGTCTAATGTAACACACACCCATACAATGCGCACCACCCCGTGATGTTTTTCTCACTCCTACTAGTGAATCTAATGTAACACACACCCATACAATGCGCACCACCCCGTGATGTTTTTCTCACTCCTACTAGTGAATCTAATGTAACACACACATACAATGCGCACCACCCCGTGATGTTTTTCTCACTCCTACTAGTGAATGTAATGTAACACACACCCATACAATGCGCACCACCCCGTGATGTTTTTCTCACTCCTACTAGTGAATGTAATGTAACACACACCCATACAATGCGCACCACCACGTGATGTTTTTCTCACTCCTACTAGTGAATCTAATGTAACACACACCCATACAATGCGCACCACCCCGTGATGTTTTTCTCACTCCTACTAGTGAATCTAATGTAACACACACCCATACCATGCGCACCACCCCGTGATGTTTTTCTCACTGCTACTAGTGAATCTAATGTAACACACACCCATACAATGCGCACCACCCCGTGATGTTTTTCTCACTCCTACTAGTGAATGTAATGTAACACACACCCATACAATGCGCACCACCCCGTGATGTTTTTCTCACTCCTACTAGTGAATCTAATGTAACACACACCCATACAATGCGCACCACCCCGTGAGGTTTTTCTCACTCCTACTAGGGAATGTAATGTAACACACACCCATACAATGCGCACCACCCCGTGATGTTTTTCTCACTCCTACTAGTGAATGTAATGTAACACACACCCATACAATGCGCACCACCCCGTGATGTATTTCTCACTCCTACTAGTGAATGTAATGTAACACACACCCATACAATGCGCACCACCCCGTGATGTATTTCTCACTCCTAATAGTGAATGTAATGTAACACACACCCATACAATGCGCACCACCCCGTGATGTTTTTCTCACTCCTTCTAGTGAATGTAATGTAACACACACCCATACAATGCGCACCACCCCGTGATGTTTTTCTCACTCCTACTAGTGAATGTAATGTAACACACACCCTTACAATGCGCACCACCCAGTGATGTTTTTCTCACTGCTACTAGTGTATGTAATGTAACACACACCCATACAATGCGCACCACCCCGTGATGTTTTTCTCACTGCTACTAGTGTATCTAATGTAACACACACCCATACAATGCGCACCACCCCGTGATGTTTTTCTCACTGCTACTAGTGATTCTAATGTAACACACACCCATACAATGCGCACCACCCCGTGATGTTTTTCTCACTGCTACTAGTGAATCTAATGTAACACACACCCCTACAATGCGCACCACCCCGTGATTTTTTTCTCACTGCTCCTAGTGAATCTAATGTAACACACACCCATACAATGCGCACCACCCCGTGATGTTTTTCTCACTGCTACTAGTGAATCTAATGTAACACACACCCATAAAATGCGCACCACCCCGTGACGTTTTTCTCAGTGCTACTAGTGAATCTATTGTAACACATACCCATACAATGCGCACCACCCCGTGACGTTTTTCTCACTGCTACTAGTGAATCTAATGTAACACACACCCATACAATGCGCATCACCCCGTGATTTTTTTCTCACTGCTACTAGTGAATCTAATGTAACACACACCCATACAATGCGCACCACCCCGTGATGTTTTTCTCACTGCTACTAGTGAATGTAATGTAACACACACCCATACAATGCGCACCACCCCGTGATGTTTTTCTCACTGCTACTAGTGAATGTAATGTAACACACACCCATACAATGCGCACCACCCCGTGATGTTTTTCTCACTGTTACTAGTGAATGTAATGTAACACACACCCATACAATGCGCACCACCCCGTGATGTTTTTCTCACTCTTACTAGTGAATCTAATGTAACACACACCCATACAATGCGCACCACCCCGTGATGTTTTTCTCACTCCTACTAGTGAATCTAATATAACACACACCCATACAATGCGCACCACCCCGTGATGTTTTTCTCACTCCTACTAGTGAATCTAATGTAACACACACCCATACAATGCGCACCACCCCGTGATGTTTTTCTCACTCCTACTAGTGAATCTAATGTAACACACACCCATACAATGCGCACCACCCCGTGATGTTTTTCTCACTGCTACTAGTGAATCTAATGTAACACACACCCATACAATGCGCACCACCCCGTGATGTTTTTCTCACTCCTACTAGTGAATCTAATGTAACACACACCCATACAATGCGCACCACCCCGTGAGGTTTTTCTCACTCCTACTAGTGAATCTAATGTAACACACACCCATACAATGCGCACCACCCCGTGATGTTTTTCTCACTCCTACTAGTGAATGTAATGTAACACACACCCATACAATGCGCACCACCCCGTGATGTTTTTCTCACTCCTACTAGTGAATGTAATGTAACACACACCCATACAATGCGCACCACCCCGTGATGTTTTTCTCACTGCTACTAGTGAATCTAATGTAACACACACCCATACAATGCGCACCACCCCGTGATGTTTTTCTCACTGCTACTAGTGAATCTAATGTAACACACACCCATACAATGCGCACCACCCCGTGATGTTTTTCTCACTCCTACTAGTGAATCTAATGTAACACACACCCATACAATGCGCACCACCCCGTGACGTTTTTCTCACTCCTACTAGTGAATCTAATGTAACACACACCCATACAATGCGCACCGCCCCGTGATGTTTTTCTCATTCCTACTAGTGAATGTAATGTAACACACACCCATACAATGCGCACCACCCCTTGACGTTTTTCTCACTCCTACTAGTGAATGTAATGTAACACACACCCATACAATGCGCACCACCCCGTGACGTTTTTCTCACTCCTACTAGTGAATGTAATGTAACACACACCCATACAATGCGCACCACCCCGTGATGTTTTTCTCACTCCTACTAGTGAATGTAATGTAACACACACCCATACAATGCGCACCACCCCGTGATGATTTTCTCACTCCTAGTAGTGAAAGTAATGTAACACACACGATACAATGCGCACCACCCCGTGATGTTTTTCTCACTCCTACTAGTGAATGTAATGTAACACACACCCATACAATGCGCACCACCCCGTGATGTTTTTCTCACTGCTACTAGTGAATCTAATGTAACACACACCCATACAATGCGCACCACCCCGTGATATTTTTCTCACTGCTCCTAGTGAATCTAATGTAACACACACCCATACAATGCGCACCACCCCGTGATGTTTTTCTCACTGCTACTAGTGAATCTAATGTAACACACACCCATACAGTGCGCACCACCCCGTGATATTTTTCTCACTGCTACTAGTGAATCTAATGTAACGCACACCCATACAAGGCGCACCACCCCGTGATGTTTTTCTCACTCCTACTAGTGAATGTAATGTAACACACACCCATACAAGGCGCACCACCCCGTGATGTTTTTCTCACTGCTACTAGTGAATGTAATGTAACACACACCCATACAAGGCGCACCACCCCGTGATGTTTTTCTCACTGCTACTTGTGAATCTAATTTAACACACACCCATACAAGGCGCACCACCCCGTGATGTTTTTCTCACTGCTACTAGTGAATCTAATGTAACACACACCCATACAAGGCGCACCACCCCGTGATGTTTTTCTCACTGCTACTAGTGAATCTAATGTAACACACACCCATACAATGCGCACCACCCCGAGATGTTTTTCCCACTCCTACTAGTGAATCTAATGTAACACACACCCATACAATGCGCACCACCCCGTGATGTTTTTCTCACTCCTACTAGTGAATCTAATGTAACACATACCCATACAATGCGCACCACCCCGTGATGTTTTTCTCACTCCTAATAGTGAGTCTAATGTAACACACACCAATACAATGCGCACCACCCCGTGATGATTTTCTCACTCCTACTAGTGAGTCTAATGTAACACACACCAATACAATGCGCACCACCCCGTGATGTTTTTCTCACTCCTACTAGTGAATCTAATGTAACACACACATACATTGCGCACCACCCCGTGATGTTTTTCTCACTCCTACTAGTGAATCTAATGTAACACACACCCATACAATGCGCACCACCCCGTGATGTTTTTCTCACTCCTACTAGTGAATCTAATGTAACACACACCCATACAATGCGCACCACCCCGTGATGTTTTTCTCACTCCTACTAGTGAATCTAATGTAACACACACCCATACAATGCGCACCACCCCGTGATGTTTTTCTCACTCCTACTAGTGAGTCTAATGTAACACACACCCATACAATGCGCACCACCCCGTGATGTTTTTCTCACTCCTACTAGTGAATCTAATGTAACACACACCCATACAATGCGCACCACCCCGTGATGTTTTTCTCACTCCTACTAGTGAATCTAATGTAACACACACATACAATGCGCACCACCCCGTGATGTTTTTCTCACTCCTACTAGTGAATGTAATGTAACACACACCCATACAATGCGCACCACCCCGTGATGTTTTTCTCACTCCTACTAGTGAGTCTAATGTAACACACACCCATACAATGCGCACCACCCCGTGATGTTTTTCTCACTCCTACTAGTGAATCTAATGTAACACACACCCATACAATGCGCACCACCCCGTGATGTTTTTCTCACTCCTACTAGTGAATCTAATGTAACACACACATACAATGCGCACCACCCCGTGATGTTTTTCTCACTCCTACTATTGAATGTAATGTAACACACACCCATACAATGCGCACCACCCCGTGATGTTTTTCTCACTCCTACTAGTGAATGTAATGTAACACACACCCATACAATGCGCACCACCACGTGATGTTTTTCTCACTCCTACTAGTGAATCTAATGTAACACACACCCATACAATGCGCACCACCCCGTGATGTTTTTCTCACTCCTACTAGTGAATCTAATGTAACACACACCCATACAATGCGCACCACCCCGTGATGTTTTTCTCACTCCTACTAGTGAGTGTAATGTAACACACACCCATACAATGCGCACCACCCCGTGATGTTTTTCTCACTCCTACTAGTGAATCTAATGTAACACACACCCATACAATGCGCACCACCCCGTGATGTTTTTCTCACTCCTACTAGTGAATCTAATGTAACACACACATACAATGCGCACCACCCCGTGATGTTTTTCTCACTCCTACTAGTGAATGTAATGTAACACACACCCATACAATGCGCACCACCCCGTGATGTTTTTCTCACTCCTACTAGTGAATGTAATGTAACACACACCCATACAATGCGCACCACCACGTGATGTTTTTCTCACTCCTACTAGTGAATCTAATGTAACACACACCCATACAATGCGCACCACCCCGTGATGTTTTTCTCACTCCTACTAGTGAATCTAATGTAACACACACCCATACCATGCGCACCACCCCGTGATGTTTTTCTCACTGCTACTAGTGAATCTAATGTAACACACACCCATACAATGCGCACCACCCCGTGATGTTTTTCTCACTCCTACTAGTGAATGTAATGTAACACACACCCATACAATGCGCACCACCCCGTGATGTTTTTCTCACTCCTACTAGTGAATCTAATGTAACACACACCCATACAATGCGCACCACCCCGTGAGGTTTTTCTCACTCCTACTAGGGAATGTAATGTAACACACACCCATACAATGCGCACCACCCCGTGATGTTTTTCTCACTCCTACTAGTGAATGTAATGTAACACACACCCATACAATGCGCACCACCCCGTGATGTATTTCTCACTCCTACTAGTGAATGTAATGTAACACACACCCATACAATGCGCACCACCCCGTGATGTATTTCTCACTCCTAATAGTGAATGTAATGTAACACACACCCATACAATGCGCACCACCCCGTGATGTTTTTCTCACTCCTTCTAGTGAATGTAATGTAACACACACCCATACAATGCGCACCACCCCGTGATGTTTTTCTCACTCCTACTAGTGAATGTAATGTAACACACACCCTTACAATGCGCACCACCCAGTGATGTTTTTCTCACTGCTACTAGTGTATGTAATGTAACACACACCCATACAATGCGCACCACCCCGTGATGTTTTTCTCACTGCTACTAGTGTATCTAATGTAACACACACCCATACAATGCGCACCACCCCGTGATGTTTTTCTCACTGCTACTAGTGATTCTAATGTAACACACACCCATACAATGCGCACCACCCCGTGATGTTTTTCTCACTGCTACTAGTGAATCTAATGTAACACACACCCCTACAATGCGCACCACCCCGTGATTTTTTTCTCACTGCTCCTAGTGAATCTAATGTAACACACACCCATACAATGCGCACCACCCCGTGATGTTTTTCTCACTGCTACTAGTGAATCTAATGTAACACACACCCATAAAATGCGCACCACCCCGTGACGTTTTTCTCAGTGCTACTAGTGAATCTATTGTAACACATACCCATACAATGCGCACCACCCCGTGACGTTTTTCTCACTGCTACTAGTGAATCTAATGTAACACACACCCATACAATGCGCATCACCCCGTGATTTTTTTCTCACTGCTACTAGTGAATCTAATGTAACACACACCCATACAATGCGCACCACCCCGTGATGTTTTTCTCACTGCTACTAGTGAATGTAATGTAACACACACCCATACAATGCGCACCACCCCGTGATGTTTTTCTCACTGCTACTAGTGAATGTAATGTAACACACACCCATACAATGCGCACCACCCCGTGATGTTTTTCTCACTGCTACTAGTGAATGTAATGTAACACACACCCATACAATGCGCACCACCCCGTGATGTTTTTCTCACTCTTACTAGTGAATCTAATGTAACACACACCCATACAATGCGCACCACCCCGTGATGTTTTTCTCACTCCTACTAGTGAATCTAATGTAACACACACCCATACAATGCGCACCACCCCGTGATGTTTTTCTCACTCCTACTAGTGAATCTAATGTAACACACACCCATACAATGCGCACCACCCCGTGATGTTTTTCTCACTCCTACTAGTGAATCTAATGTAACACACACCCATACAATGCGCACCACCCCGTGATGTTTTTCTCACTGCTACTAGTGAATGTAATGTAACACACACCCATACAATGCGCACCACCCCGTGATGTTTTTCTCACTGTTACTAGTGAATGTAATGTAACACACACCCATACAATGCGCACCACCCCGTGATGTTTTTCTCACTCTTACTAGTGAATCTAATGTAACACACACCCATACAATGCGCACCACCCCGTGATGTTTTTCTCACTCCTACTAGTGAATCTAATGTAACACACACCCATACAATGCGCACCACCCCGTGATGTTTTTCTCACTCCTACTAGTGAATCTAATGTAACACACACCCATACAATGCGCACCACCCCGTGATGTTTTTCTCACTCCTACTAGTGAATCTAATGTAACACACACCCATACAATGCGCACCACCCCGTGATGTTTTTCTCACTGCTACTAGTGAATCTAATGTAACACACACCCATACAATGCGCACCACCCCGTGATGTTTTTCTCACTCCTACTAGTGAATCTAATGTAACACACACCCATACAATGCGCACCACCCCGTGAGGTTTTTCTCACTCCTACTAGTGAATCTAATGTAACACACACCCATACAATGCGCACCACCCCGTGATGTTTTTCTCACTCCTACTAGTGAATGTAATGTAACACACACCCATACAATGCGCACCACCCCGTGATGTTTTTCTCACTCCTACTAGTGAATGTAATGTAACACACACCCATACAATGCGCACCACCCCGTGATGTTTTTCTCACTGCTACTAGTGAATCTAATGTAACACACACCCATACAATGCGCACCACCCCGTGATGTTTTTCTCACTGCTACTAGTGAATCTAATGTAACACACACCCATACAATGCGCACCACCCCGTGATGTTTTTCTCACTCCTACTAGTGAATCTAATGTAACACACACCCATACAATGCGCACCACCCCGTGACGTTTTTCTCACTCCTACTAGTGAATCTAATGTAACACACACCCATACAATGCGCACCGCCCCGTGACGTTTTTCTCATTCCTACTAGTGAATGTAATGTAACACACACCCATACAATGCGCACCACCCCTTGACGTTTTTCTCACTCCTACTAGTGAATGTAATGTAACACACACCCATACAATGCGCACCACCCCGTGACGTTTTTCTCACTCCTACTAGTGAATGTAATGTAACACACACCCATACAATGCGCACCACCCCGTGATGTTTTTCTCACTCCTACTAGTGAATGTAATGTAACACACACCCATACAATGCGCACCACCCCGTGATGATTTTCTCACTCCTAGTAGTGAAAGTAATGTAACACACACGATACAATGCGCACCACCCCGTGATGTTTTTCTCACTCCTACTAGTGAATGTAATGTAACACACACCCATACAATGCGCACCACCCCGTGATGTTTTTCTCACTGCTACTAGTGAATCTAATGTAACACACACCCATACAATGCGCACCACCCCGTGATGTTTTTCTCACTGCTCCTAGTGAATCTAATGTAACACACACCCATACAATGTGCACCACCCCGTGATGTTTTTCTCACTGCTACTAGTGAATCTAATGTAACACACACCCATACAGTGCGCACCACCCCGTGATATTTTTCTCACTGCTACTAGTGAATCTAATGTAACGCACACCCATACAAGGCGCACCACCCCGTGATGTTTTTCTCACTCCTACTAGTGAATGTAATGTAACACACACCCATACAAGGCGCACCACCCCGTGATGTTTTTCTCACTGCTACTAGTGAATGTAATGTAACACACACCCATACAAGGCGCACCACCCCGTGATGTTTTTCTCACTGCTACTTGTGAATCTAATTTAACACACACCCATACAAGGCGCACCACCCCGTGATGTTTTTCTCACTGCTACTAGTGAATCTAATGTAACACACACCCATACAAGGCGCACCACCCCGTGATGTTTTTCTCACTGCTACTAGTGAATCTAATGTAACACACACCCATACAATGCGCACCACCCCGAGATGTTTTTCCCACTCCTACTAGTGAATCTAATGTAACACACACCCATACAATGCGCACCACCCCGTGATGTTTTTCTCACTCCTACTAGTGAATCTAATGTAACACACACCCATACAATGCGCACCACCCCGTGATGTTTTTCTCACTCCTAATAGTGAGTCTAATGTAACACACACCAATACAATGCGCACCACCCCGTGATGATTTTCTCACTCCTACTAGTGAGTCTAATGTAACACACACCAATACAATGCGCACCACCCCGTGATGTTTTTCTCACTCCTACTAGTGAATCTAATGTAACACACACATACATTGCGCACCACCCCGTGATGTTTTTCTCACTCCTACTAGTGAATCTAATGTAACACACACCCATACAATGCGCACCACCCCGTGATGTTTTTCTCACTCCTACTAGTGAATCTAATGTAACACACACCCATACAATGCGCACCACCCCGTGATGTTTTTCTCACTCCTACTAGTGAATCTAATGTAACACACACCCATACAATGCGCACCACCCCGTGATGTTTTTCTCACTCCTACTAGTGAGTCTAATGTAACACACACCCATACAATGCGCACCACCCCGTGATGTTTTTCTCACTCCTACTAGTGAATCTAATGTAACACACACCCATACAATGCGCACCACCCCGTGATGTTTTTCTCACTCCTACTAGTGAATCTAATGTAACACACACATACAATGCGCACCACCCCGTGATGTTTTTCTCACTCCTACTAGTGAATGTAATGTAACACACACCCATACAATGCGCACCACCCCGTGATGTTTTTCTCACTCCTACTAGTGATTCTAATGTAACACACACCCATACAATGCGCACCACCCCGTGATGTTTTTCTCACTCCTACTAGTGAATCTAATGTAACACACACCCATACAATGCGCACCACCCCGTGATGTTTTTCTCACTCCTACTAGTGAATCTAATGTAACACACACATACAATGCGCACCACCCCGTGATGTTTTTCTCACTCCTACTATTGAATGTAATGTAACACACACCCATACAATGCGCACCACCCCGTGATGTTTTTCTCACTCCTACTAGTGAATGTAATGTAACACACACCCATACAATGCGCACCACCACGTGATGTTTTTCTCACTCCTACTAGTGAATCTAATGTAACACACACCCATACAATGCGCACCACCCCGTGATGTTTTTCTCACTCCTACTAGTGAATCTAATGTAACACACACCCATACAATGCGCACCACCCCGTGATGTTTTTCTCACTCCTACTAGTGAGTCTAATGTAACACACACCCATACAATGCGCACCACCCCGTGATGTTTTTCTCACTCCTACTAGTGAATCTAATGTAACACACACCCATACAATGCGCACCACCCCGTGATGTTTTTCTCACTCCTACTAGTGAATCTAATGTAACACACACATACAATGCGCACCACCCCGTGATGTTTTTCTCACTCCTACTAGTGAATGTAATGTAACACACACCCATACAATGCGCACCACCCCGTGATGTTTTTCTCACTCCTACTAGTGAATGTAATGTAACACACACCCATACAATGCGCACCACCACGTGATGTTTTTCTCACTCCTACTAGTGAATCTAATGTAACACACACCCATACAATGCGCAACACCCCGTGATGTTTTTCTCACTCCTACTAGTGAATCTAATGTAACACACACCCATACCATGCGCACCACCCCGTGATGTTTTTCTCACTGCTACTAGTGAATCTAATGTAACACACACCCATACAATGCGCACCACCCCTTGATGTTTTTCTCACTCCTACTAGTGAATGTAATGTAACACACACCCATACAATGCGCACCACCCCGTGATGTTTTTCTCACTCCTACTAGTGAATCTAATGTAACACACACCCATACAATGCGCACCACCCCGTGAGGTTTTTCTCACTCCTACTAGGGAATGTAATGTAACACACACCCATACAATGCGCACCACCCCGTGATGTTTTTCTCACTCCTACTAGTGAATGTAATGTAACACACACCCATACAATGCGCACCACCCCGTGATGTATTTCTCACTCCTACTAGTGAATGTAATGTAACACACACCCATACAATGCGCACCACCCCGTGATGTTTTTCTCACTCCTACTAGTGAATGTAATGTAACACACACCCTTACAATGCGCACCACCCAGTGATGTTTTTCTCACTGCTACTAGTGTATGTAATGTAACACACACCCATACAATGCGCACCACCCCGTGATGTTTTTCTCACTGCTACTAGTGTATCTAATGTAACACACACCCATACAATGCGCACCACCCCGTGATGTTTTTCTCACTGCTACTAGTGATTCTAATGTAACACACACCCATACAATGCGCACCACCCCGTGATGTTTTTCTCACTGCTACTAGTGAATCTAATGTAACACACACCCCTACAATGCGCACCACCCCGTGATTTTTTTCTCACTGCTCCTAGTGAATCTAATGTAACACACACCCATACAATGCGCACCACCCCGTGATGTTTTTCTCACTGCTACTAGTGAATCTAATGTAACACACACCCATAAAATGCGCACCACCCCGTGACGTTTTTCTCAGTGCTACTAGTGAATCTATTGTAACACATACCCATACAATGCGCACCACCCCGTGACGTTTTTCTCACTGCTACTAGTGAATCTAATGTAACACACACCCATACAATGCGCATCACCCCGTGATTTTTTTCTCACTGCTACTAGTGAATCTAATGTAACACACACCCATACAATGCGCACCACCCCGTGATGTTTTTCTCACTGCTACTAGTGAATGTAATGTAACACACACCCATACAATGCGCACCACCCCGTGATGTTTTTCTCACTGCTACTAGTGAATGTAATGTAACACACACCCATACAATGCGCACCACCCCGTGATGTTTTTCTCACTGCTACTAGTGAATGTAATGTAACACACACCCATACAATGCGCACCACCCCGTGATGTTTTTCTCACTCTTACTAGTGAATCTAATGTAACACACACCCATACAATGCGCACCACCCCGTGATGTTTTTCTCACTCCTACTAGTGAATCTAATGTAACACACACCCATACAATGCGCACCACCCCGTGATGTTTTTCTCACTCCTACTAGTGAATCTAATGTAACACACACCCATACAATGCGCACCACCCCGTGATGTTTTTCTCACTCCTACTAGTGAATCTAATGTAACACACACCCATACAATGCGCACCACCCCGTGATGTTTTTCTCACTGCTACTAGTGAATCTAATGTAACACACACCCATACAATGCGCACCACCCCGTGATGTTTTTCTCACTCCTACTAGTGAATCTAATGTAACACACACCCATACAATGCGCACCACCCCGTGAGGTTTTTCTCACTCCTACTAGTGAATCTAATGTAACACACACCCATACAATGCGCACCACCCCGTGATGTTTTTCTCACTCCTACTAGTGAATGTAATGTAACACACACCCATACAATGCGCACCACCCCGTGATGTTTTTCTCACTCCTACTAGTGAATGTAATGTAACACACACCCATACAATGCGCACCACCCCGTGATGTTTTTCTCACTGCTACTAGTGAATCTAATGTAACACACACCCATACAATGCGCACCACCCCGTGATGTTTTTCTCACTGCTACTAGTGAATCTAATGTAACACACACCCATACAATGCGCACCACCCCGTTATGTTTTTCTCACTCCTACTAGTGAATCTAATGTAACACACACCCATACAATGCGCACCACCCCGTGACGTTTTTCTCACTCCTACTAGTGAATCTAATGTAACACACACCCATACAATGCGCACCGCCCCGTGACGTTTTTCTCATTCCTACTAGTGAATGTAATGTAACACACACCCATACAATGCGCACCACCCTTTGACGTTTTTCTCACTCCTACTAGTGAATGTAATGTAACACACACCCATACAATGCGCACCACCCCGTGACGTTTTTCTCACTCCTACTAGTGAATGTAATGTAACACACACCCATACAATGCGCACCACCCCGTGATGTTTTTCTCACTCCTACTAGTGAATGTAATGTAACACACACCCATACAATGCGCACCACCCCGTGATGATTTTCTCACTCCTAGTAGTGAAAGTAATGTAACACACACGATACAATGCGCACCACCCCGTGATGTTTTTCTCACTCCTACTAGTGAATGTAATGTAACACACACCCATACAATGCGCACCACCCCGTGATGTTTTTCTCACTGCTACTAGTGAATCTAATGTAACACACACCCATACAATGCGCACCACCCCGTGATGTTTTTCTCACTGCTCCTAGTGAATCTAATGTAACACACACCCATACAATGCGCACCACCCCGTGATGTTTTTCTCACTGCTACTAGTGAATCTAATGTAACACACACCCATACAGTGCGCACCACCCCGTGATATTTTTCTCACTGCTACTAGTGAATCTAATGTAACGCACACCCATACAAGGCGCACCACCCCGTGATGTTTTTCTCACTCCTACTAGTGAATGTAATGTAACACACACCCATACAAGGCGCACCACCCCGTGATGTTTTTCTCACTGCTACTAGTGAATGTAATGTAACACACACCCATACAAGGCGCACCACCCCGTGATGTTTTTCTCACTGCTACTTGTGAATCTAATTTAACACACACCCATACAAGGCGCACCACCCCGTGATGTTTTTCTCACTGCTACTAGTGAATCTAATGTAACACACACCCATACAAGGCGCACCACCCCGTGATGTTTTTCTCACTGCTACTAGTGAATCTAATGTAACACACACCCATACAATGCGCACCACCCCGAGATGTTTTTCCCACTCCTACTAGTGAATCTAATGTAACACACACCCATACAATGCGCACCACCCCGTGATGTTTTTCTCACTCCTACTAGTGAATCTAATGTAACACACACCCATACAATGCGCACCACCCCGTGATGTTTTTCTCACTCCTAATAGTGAGTCTAATGTAACACACACATACAATGCGCACCACCCCGTGATGATTTTCTCACTCCTACTAGTGAGTCTAATGTAACACACACCAATACAATGCGCACCACCCCGTGATGTTTTTCTCACTCCTACTAGTGAATCTAATGTAACACACACATACATTGCGCACCACCCCGTGATGTTTTTCTCACTCCTACTAGTGAATCTAATGTAACACACACCCATACAATGCGCACCACCCCGTGATGTTTTTCTCACTCCTACTAGTGAATCTAATGTAACACACACCCATACAATGCGCACCACCCCGTGATGTTTTCTCACTCCTACTAGTGAATGTAATGTAACACACTCCCATACAATGCGCACCACCCCGTGATGTTTTTCTCACTCCTACTAGTGAATGTAATGTAACACACACCCATACAATGCGCACCACCCCGTGATGTATTTCTCACTCCTACTAGTGAATGTAATGTAACACACACCCATACAATGCGCACCACCCCGTGATGTTTTTCTCACTCCTACTAGTGAATGTAATGTAACACACACCCATACAAGGCGCACCACCCCGTGATGTTTTTCTCACTCCTACTAGTGAATCTAATGTAACACACACCCATACAAGGCGCACCACCCCGTGATGTTTTTCTCACTCCTACTAGTAATCTAATGTAACGCACACACATACAAGGCGCACCACCCCGTGATGTTTTTCTCACTCCTACTAGTGAATCTAATGTAACGCACACCCATACAAGGCGCACCACCCCGTGATGTTTTTCTCACTCCTACTAGTGAATGTAATGAAACACACACCCATACAAGGCGCACCACCCCGTGATGTTTTTCTCACTGCTACTAGTGAATGTAATGTAACACACACCCATACAAGGCGCACCACCCCGTGATGTTTTTCTCACTGCTACTAGTGAATCTAATTTAACACACACCCATACAAGGCGCACCACCCCGTGATGTTTTTCTCACTGCTACTAGTGAATCTAATGTAACACACACCCATACAAGGCGCACCACCCCGTGATGTTTTTCTCACTGCTACTAGTGAATCTAATGTAACACACACCCATACAATGCGCACCACCCCGTGATGTTTTTCCCACTCCTACTAGTGAATCTAATGTAACACACACCCATACAATGCGCACCACCCCGTGATGTTTTTCTCACTCCTACTAGTGAATCTAATGTAACACACACCCATACAATGCGCACCACCCCGTGATGTTTTTCTCACTCCTACTAGTGAGTCTAATGTAACACACACCAATACAATGCGCACCACCCCGTGATGTTTTTCTCACTCCTACTAGTGAGTCTAATGTAACACACACCCATACAAGGCACACCACCCCGTGATGTTTTTCTCACTGCTACTAGTGAATCTAATGTAACACACACCCATACAATGCGCACCACCCCGTGATGTTTTTCCCACTCCTACTAGTGAATCTAATGTAACACACACCCATACAATGCGCACCACCCCGTGATGTTTTTCTCACTCCTACTAGTGAATCTAATGTAACACACACCCATACAATGCGCACCACCCCGTGATGTTTTTCTCACTCCTACTAGTGAATCTAATGTAACACACACCCATACAATGCGCACCACCCCGTGATGTTTTTCTCACTCCTACTAGTGAGTCTAATGTAACACACACCCATACAATGCGCACCACCCCGTGATGTTTTTCTCACTCCTACTAGTGAATCTAATGTAACACACACCCATACAATGCGCACCACCCCGTGATGTTTTTCTCACTCCTACTAGTGAATCTAATGTAACACACACATACAATGCGCACCACCCCGTGATGTTTTTCTCACTCCTACTAGTGAATGTAATGTAACACACACCCATACAATGCGCACCACCCCGTGATGTTTTTCTCACTCCTACTAGTGAATGTAATGTAACACACACCCATACAATGCGCACCACCACGTGATGTTTTTCTCACTCCTACTAGTGAATCTAATGTAACACACACCCATACAATGCGCACCACCCCGTGATGTTTTTCTCACTCCTACTAGTGAATCTAATGTAACACACACCCATACCATGCGCACCACCCCGTGATGTTTTTCTCACTGCTACTAGTGAATCTAATGTAACACACACCCATACAATGCGCACCACCCCGTGATGTTTTTCTCACTCCTACTAGTGAATGTAATGTAACACACACCCATACAATGCGCACCATCCCGTGATGTTTTTCTCACTCCTACTAGTGAATCTAATGTAACACACACCCATACAATGCGCACCACCCCGTGAGGTTTTTCTCACTCCTACTAGGGAATGTAATGTAACACACACCCATACAATGCGCACCACCCCGTGATGTTTTTCTCACTCCTACTAGTGAATGTAATGTAACACACACCCATACAATGCGCACCACCCCGTGATGTATTTCTCACTCCTACTAGTGAATGTAATGTAACACACACCCATACAATGCGCACCACCCCGTGATGTATTTCTCACTCCTAATAGTGAATGTAATGTAACACACACCCATACAATGCGCACCACCCCGTGATGTTTTTCTCACTCCTTCTAGTGAATGTAATGTAACACACACCCATACAATGCGCACCACCCCGTGATGTTTTTCTCACTCCTACTAGTGAATGTAATGTAACACACACCCTTACAATGCGCACCACCCAGTGATGTTTTTCTCACTGCTACTAGTGTATGTAATGTAACACACACCCATACAATGCGCACCACCCCGTGATGTTTTTCTCACTGCTACTAGTGTATCTAATGTAACACACACCCATACAATGCGCACCACCCCGTGATGTTTTTCTCACTGCTACTAGTGATTCTAATGTAACACACACCCATACAATGCGCACCACCCCGTGATGTTTTTCTCACTGCTACTAGTGAATCTAATGTAACACACACCCCTACAATGCGCACCACCCCGTGATGTTTTTCCCACTCCTACTAGTGAATCTAATGTAACACACACCCATACAATGCGCACCACCCCGTGATGTTTTTCTCACTCCTACTAGTGAATCTAATGTAACACACACCCATACAATGCGCACCACCCCGTGATGTTTTTCTCACTCCTACTAGTGAATCTAATGTAACACACACCCATACAATGCGCACCACCCCGTGATGTTTTTCTCACTCCTACTAGTGAGTCTAATGTAACACACACCCATACAATGCGCACCACCCCGTGATGTTTTTCTCACTCCTACTAGTGAATCTAATGTAACACACACCCATACAATGCGCACCACCCCGTGATGTTTTTCTCACTCCTACTAGTGAATCTAATGTAACACACACATACAATGCGCACCACCCCGTGATGTTTTTCTCACTCCTACTAGTGAATGTAATGTAACACACACCCATACAATGCGCACCACCCCGTGATGTTTTTCTCACTCCTACTAGTGAGTCTAATGTAACACACACCCATACAATGCGCACCACCCCGTGATGTTTTTCTCACTGCTACTAGTGAATCTAATGTAACACACACCCATACAATGCGCACCACCCCGTGATGTTTTTCTCACTCCTACTAGTGAATCTAATGTAACACACACATACAATGCGCACCACCCCGTGATGTTTTTCTCACTCCTACTATTGAATGTAATGTAACACACACCCATACAATGCGCACCACCCCGTGATGTTTTTCTCACTCCTACTAGTGAATGTAATGTAACACACACCCATACAATGCGCACCACCACGTGATGTTTTTCTCACTCCTACTAGTGAATCTAATGTAACACACACCCATACAATGCGCACCTCCCCGTGATGTTTTTCTCACTCCTACTAGTGAATCTAATGTAACACACACCCATACCATGCGCACCACCCCGTGATGTTTTTCTCACTGCTACTAGTGAATCTAATGTAACACACACCCATACAATGCGCACCACCCCGTGATGTTTTTCTCACTCCTACTAGTGAATGTAATGTAACACACACCCATACAATGCGCACCACCCCGTGATGTTTTTCTCACTCCTACTAGTGAATCTAATGTAACACACACCCATACAATGCGCACCACCCCGTGAGGTTTTTCTCACTCCTACTAGGGAATGTAATGTAACACACACCCATACAATGCGCACCACCCCGTGATGTTTTTCTCACTCCTACTAGTGAATGTAATGTAACACACACCCATACAATGCGCACCACCCCGTGATGTATTTCTCACTCCTACTAGTGAATGTAATGTAACACACACCCATACAATGCGCACCACCCCGTGATGTATTTCTCACTCCTAATAGTGAATGTAATGTAACACACACCCATACAATGCGCACCACCCCGTGATGTTTTTCTCACTCCTTCTAGTGAATGTAATGTAACACACACCCATACAATGCGCACCACCCCGTGATGTTTTTCTCACTCCTACTAGTGAATGTAATGTAACACACACCCTTACAATGCGCACCACCCAGTGATGTTTTTCTCACTGCTACTAGTGTATGTAATGTAACACACACCCATACAATGCGCACCACCCCGTGATGTTTTTCTCACTGCTACTAGTGTATCTAATGTAACACACACCCATACAATGCGCACCACCCCGTGATGTTTTTCTCACTGCTACTAGTGATTCTAATGTAACACACACCCATACAATGCGCACCACCCCGTGATGTTTTTCTCACTGCTACTAGTGAATCTAATGTAACACACACCCCTACAATGCGCACCACCCCGTGATTTTTTTCTCACTGCTCCTAGTGAATCTAATGTAACACACACCCATACAATGCGCACCACCCCGTGATGTTTTTCTCACTGCTACTAGTGAATCTAATGTAACACACACCCATAAAATGCGCACCACCCCGTGACGTTTTTCTCAGTGCTACTAGTGAATCTATTGTAACACATACCCATACAATGCGCACCACCCCGTGACGTTTTTCTCACTGCTACTAGTGAATCTAATGTAACACACACCCATACAATGCGCATCACCCCGTGATTTTTTTCTCACTGCTACTAGTGAATCTAATGTAACACACACCCATACAATGCGCACCACCCCGTGATGTTTTTCTCACTGCTACTAGTGAATGTAATGTAACACACACCCATACAATGCGCACCACCCCGTGATGTTTTTCTCACTGCTACTAGTGAATGTAATGTAACACACACCCATACAATGCGCACCACCCCGTGATGTTTTTCTCACTGCTACTAGTGAATGTAATGTAACACACACCCATACAATGCGCACCACCCCGTGATGTTTTTCTCACTCTTACTAGTGAATCTAATGTAACACACACCCATACAATGCGCACCACCCCGTGATGTTTTTCTCACTCCTACTAGTGAATCTAATGTAACACACACCCATACAATGCGCACCACCCCGTGATGTTTTTCTCACTCCTACTAGTGAATCTAATGTAACACACACCCATACAATGCGCACCACCCCGTGATGTTTTTCTCACTCCTACTAGTGAATCTAATGTAACACACACCCATACAATGCGCACCACCCCGTGATGTTTTTCTCACTGCTACTAGTGAATCTAATGTAACACACACCCATACAATGCGCACCACCCCGTGATGTTTTTCTCACTCCTACTAGTGAATCTAATGTAACACACACCCATACAATGCGCACCACCCCGTGAGGTTGTTCTCACTCCTACTAGTGAATCTAATGTAACACACACCCATACAATGCGCACCACCCCGTGATGTTTTTCTCACTCCTACTAGTGAATGTAATGTAACACACACCCATACAATGCGCACCACCCCGTGATGTTTTTCTCACTCCTACTAGTGAATGTAATGTAACACACACCCATACAATGCGCACCACCCCGTGATGTTTTTCTCACTGCTACTAGTGAATCTAATGTAACACACACCCATACAATGCGCACCACCCCGTGATGTTTTTCTCACTGCTACTAGTGAATCTAATGTAACACACACCCATACAATGCGCACCACCCCGTGATGTTTTTCTCACTCCTACTAGTGAATCTAATGTAACACACACCCATACAATGCGCACCACCCCGTGACGTTTTTCTCACTCCTACTAGTGAATCTAATGTAACACACACCCATACAATGCGCACCGCCCCGTGACGTTTTTCTCATTCCTACTAGTGAATGTAATGTAACACACACCCATACAATGCGCACCACCCCTTGACGTTTTTCTCACTCCTACTAGTGAATGTAATGTAACACACACCCATACAATGCGCACCACCCCGTGACGTTTTTCTCACTCCTACTAGTGAATGTAATGTAACACACACCCATACAATGCGCACCACCCCGTGATGTTTTTCTCACTCCTACCAATGAATGTAATGTAACACACACCCATACAATGCGCACCACCCCGTGATGATTTTCTCACTCCTAGTAGTGAAAGTAATGTAACACACACGATACAATGCGCACCACCCCGTGATGTTTTTCTCACTCCTACTAGTGAATGTAATGTAACACACACCCATACAATGCGCACCACCCCGTGATGTTTTTCTCACTGCTACTAGTGAATCTAATGTAACACACACCCATACAATGCGCACCACCCCGTGATGTTTTTCTCACTGCTCCTAGTGAATCTAATGTAACACACACCCATACAATGCGCACCACCCCGTGATGTTTTTCTCACTGCTACTAGTGAATCTAATGTAACACACACCCATACAGTGCGCACCACCCCGTGATATTTTTCTCACTGCTACTAGTGAATCTAATGTAACGCACACCCATACAAGGCGCACCACCCCGTGATGTTTTTCTCACTCCTACTAGTGAATGTAATGTAACACACACCCATACAAGGCGCACCACCCCGTGATGTTTTTCTCACTGCTACTAGTGAATGTAATGTAACACACACCCATTCAAGGCGCACCACCCCGTGATGTTTTTCTCACTGCTACTTGTGAATCTAATTTAACACACACCCATACAAGGCGCACCACCCCGTGATGTTTTTCTCACTGCTACTAGTGAATCTAATGTAACACACACCCATACAAGGCGCACCACCCCGTGATGTTTTTCTCACTGCTACTAGTGAATCTAATGTAACACACACCCATACAATGCGCACCACCCCGTGATGTTTTTCCCACTCCTACTAGTGAATCTAATGTAACACACACCCATACAATGCGCACCACCCCGTGATGTTTTTCTCACTCCTACTAGTGAATCTAATGTAACACACACCCAGACAATGCGCACCACCCCGTGATGTTTTTCTCACTCCTACTAGTGAGTCTAATGTAACACACACCAATACAATGCGCACCACCCCGTGATGTTTTTCTCACTCCTACTAGTGAGTCTAATGTAACACACACCCATACAAGGCGCACCACCCCGTGATGTTTTTCTCACTGCTACTAGTGAATCTAATGTAACACACACCCATACAATGCGCACCACCCCGTGATGTTTTCTCACTGCTACTAGTGAATCTAATGTAACACACACCCATACAATGCGCACCACCCCGTGATGTTTTTCCCACTCCTACTAGTGAATCTAATGTAACACACACCCATACAATGCGCACCACCCCGTGATGTTTTTCTCACTCCTACTAGTGAGTCTAATGAAACACACACCCATACAATGCGCACCGCCCCGTGATGTTTTTCTCACTCCTACTAGTGAGTCTAATGTAACACACACCAATACAATGCGCACCACCCCGTGATGTTTTTCTCCCTCCTACTAGTGAATCTAATGTAACACACACATACATTGCGCACCACCCCGTGATGTTTTTCTCACTCCTACTAGTGAATGTAATGTAACACACACCCATACAATGCGCACCACCCCGTGATGTTTTTCTCACTCCTACTAGTGAATGTAATGTAACACACACCCATACAATGCGCACCACCCCGTGATGTTTTTCTCACTCCTACTAGTGAATGTAATGTAACACACACCCATACAATGCGCACCACCCCGTGATGTTTTTCTCACTCCTACTAGTGAATCTAATGTAACACACACCCATACAATGCGCACCACCCCGTGATGTTTTTCTCACTGCTACTAGTGAATCTAATGTAACACACACCCATACAATGCGCACCACCCCGTGATGTTTTTCTCACTGCTACTAGTGAATCTAATGTAACACACACCCATACAATGCGCACCACCCCGTGATATTTTTCTCACTGCTACTAGTGAATGTAATGTAACACACACCCATACAATGCGCAACACCCCGTGATGTTTTTCTCACTGCTACTAGTGTATGTAATGTAACACACCCATACAATGCGCACCACCCCGTGATGTTTTTCTCACTGCTACTAGTGAATGTAATGTAACACACACCCCTACAATGCGCACCACCCCGTGATTTTTTTCTCACTGCTCCTAGTGAATCTAATGTAACACACACCCATACAATGCGCACCACCCCGTGATGTTTTTCTCACTCCTACTAGTGAATCTAATGTAACACACACCCCTACAATGCGCACCACCCCGTGATTTTTTTCTCACTGCTCCTAGTGAATCTAATGTAACACACACCCATACAATGCGCACCACCCCGTGATGTTTTTCTCACTGCTACTAGTGAATCTAATGTAACACACACCCATAAAATGCGCACCACCCCGTGACGTTTTTCTCAGTGCTACTAGTGAATCTATTGTAACACATACCCATACAATGCGCACCACCCCGTGACGTTTTTCTCACTGCTACTAGTGAATCTAATGTAACACACACCCATACAATGCGCATCACCCCGTGATTTTTTTCTCACTGCTACTAGTGAATCTAATGTAACACACACCCATACAATGCGCACCACCCCGTGATGTTTTTCTCACTGCTACTAGTGAATGTAATGTAACACACACCCATACAATGCGCACCACCCCGTGATGTTTTTCTCACTGCTACTAGTGAATGTAATGTAACACACACCCATACAATGCGCACCACCCCGTGATGTTTTTCTCACTGCTACTAGTGAATGTAATGTAACACACACCCATACAATGCGCACCACCCCGTGATGTTTTTCTCACTCTTACTAGTGAATCTAATGTAACACACACCCATACAATGCGCACCACCCCGTGATGTTTTTCTCACTCCTACTAGTGAATCTAATGTAACACACACCCATACAATGCGCACCACCCCGTGATGTTTTTCTCACTCCTACTAGTGAATCTAATGTAACACACACCCATACAATGCGCACCACCCCGTGATGTTTTTCTCACTCCTACTAGTGAATCTAATGTAACACACACCCATACAATGCGCACCACCCCGTGATGTTTTTCTCACTGCTACTAGTGAATCTAATGTAACACACACCCATACAATGCGCACCACCCCGTGATGTTTTTCTCACTCCTACTAGTGAATCTAATGTAACACACACCCATACAATGCGCACCACCCCGTGAGGTTGTTCTCACTCCTACTAGTGAATGTAATGTAACACACACCCATACAATGCGCACCACCCCGTGATGTTTTTCTCACTCCTACTAGTGAATGTAATGTAACACACACCCATACAATGCGCACCACCCCGTGATGTTTTTCTCACTGCTACTAGTGAATCTAATGTAACACACACCCATACAATGCGCACCACCCCGTGATGTTTTTCTCACTGCTACTAGTGAATCTAATGTAACACACACCCATACAATGCGCACCACCCCGTGATGTTTTTCTCACTCCTACTAGTGAATCTAATGTAACACACACCCATACAATGCGCACCACCCCGTGACGTTTTTCTCACTCCTACTAGTGAATCTAATGTAACACACACCCATACAATGCGCACCGCCCCGTGACGTTTTTCTCATTCCTACTAGTGAATGTAATGTAACACACACCCATACAATGCGCACCACCCCTTGACGTTTTTCTCACTCCTACTAGTGAATGTAATGTAACACACACCCATACAATGCGCACCACCCCGTGACGTTTTTCTCACTCCTACTAGTGAATGTAATGTAACACACACCCATACAATGCGCACCACCCCGTGATGTTTTTCTCACTCCTACCAATGAATGTAATGTAACACACACCCATACAATGCGCACCACCCCGTGATGATTTTCTCACTCCTAGTAGTGAAAGTAATGTAACACACACGATACAATGCGCACCACCCCGTGATGTTTTTCTCACTCCTACTAGTGAATGTAATGTAACACACACCCATACAATGCGCACCACCCCGTGATGTTTTTCTCACTGCTACTAGTGAATCTAATGTAACACACACCCATACAATGCGCACCACCCCGTGATGTTTTTCTCACTGCTCCTAGTGAATCTAATGTAACACACACCCATACAATGCGCACCACCCCGTGATGTTTTTCTCACTGCTACTAGTGAATCTAATGTAACACACACCCATACAGTGCGCACCACCCCGTGATATTTTTCTCACTGCTACTAGTGAATCTAATGTAACGCACACCCATACAAGGCGCACCACCCCGTGATGTTTTTCTCACTCCTACTAGTGAATGTAATGTAACACACACCCATACAAGGCGCACCACCCCGTGATGTTTTTCTCACTGCTACTAGTGAATGTAATGTAACACACACCCATTCAAGGCGCACCACCCCGTGATGTTTTTCTCACTGCTACTTGTGAATCTAATTTAACACACACCCATACAAGGCGCACCACCCCGTGATGTTTTTCTCACTGCTACTAGTGAATCTAATGTAACACACACCCATACAAGGCGCACCACCCCGTGATGTTTTTCTCACTGCTACTAGTGAATCTAATGTAACACACACCCATACAATGCGCACCACCCCGTGATGTTTTTCCCACTCCTACTAGTGAATCTAATGTAACACACACCCATACAATGCGCACCACCCCGTGATGTTTTTCTCACTCCTACTAGTGAATCTAATGTAACACACACCCATAAAATGCGCACCACCCCGTGATGTTTTTCTCACTCCTAATAGTGAGTCTAATGTAACACACACCAATACAATGCGCACCACCCCGTGATGATTTTCTCACTCCTACTAGTGAGTCTAATGTAACACACACCAATACAATGCGCACCACCCCGTGATGTTTTTCTCACTCCTACTAGTGAATCTAATGTAACACACACCCGTACAATGCGCACCACCCCGTGATGTTTTTCTCACTCCTACTAGTGAATGTAATGTAACACACACCCATACAAGGCGCACCACCCCGTGATGTTTTTCTCACTGCTACTAGTGAATGTAATGTAACACACACCCATACAAGGCGCACCACCCCGTGATGTTTTTTCACTGCTACTAGTGAATCTAATTTAACACACACCCATACAAGGCGCACCACCCCGTGATGTTTTTCTCACTGCTACTAGTGAATCTAATGTAACACACACCCATACAAGGCGCACCACCCCGTGATGTTTTTCTCACTGCTACTAGTGAATCTAATGTAACACACACCCATACAATGCGCACCACCCCGTGATGTTTTTCCCACTCCTACTAGTGAATCTAATGTAACACACACCCATACAATGCGCACCACCCCGTGATGTTTTTCTCACTCCTACTAGTGAATCTAATGTAACACACACCCAGACAATGCGCACCACCCCGTGATGTTTTTCTCACTCCTACTAGTGAGTCTAATGTAACACACACCAATACAATGCGCACCACCCCGTGATGTTTTTCTCACTCCTACTAGTGAGTCTAATGTAACACACACCCATACAAGGCGCACCACCCCGTGATGTTTTTCTCACTGCTACTAGTGAATCTAATGTAACACACACCCATACAATGCGCACCACCCCGTGATGTTTTCTCACTGCTACTAGTGAATCTAATGTAACACACACCCATACAATGCGCACCACCCCGTGATGTTTTTCCCACTCCTACTAGTGAATCTAATGTAACACACACCCATACAATGCGCACCACCCCGTGATGTTTTTCTCACTCCTACTAGTGAGTCTAATGAAACACACACCCATACAATGCGCACCGCCCCGTGATGTTTTTCTCACTCCTACTAGTGAGTCTAATGTAACACACACCAATACAATGCGCACCACCCCGTGATGTTTTTCTCCCTCCTACTAGTGAATCTAATGTAACACACACATACATTGCGCACCACCCCGTGATGTTTTTCTCACTCCTACTAGTGAATGTAATGTAACACACACCCATACAATGCGCACCACCCCGTGATGTTTTTCTCACTCCTACTAGTGAATGTAATGTAACACACACCCATACAATGCGCACCACCCCGTGATGTTTTTCTCACTCCTACTAGTGAATGTAATGTAACACACACCCATACAATGCGCACCACCCCGTGATGTTTTTCTCACTCCTACTAGTGAATCTAATGTAACACACACCCATACAATGCGCACCACCCCGTGATGTTTTTCTCACTGCTACTAGTGAATCTAATGTAACACACACCCATACAATGCGCACCACCCCGTGATGTTTTTCTCACTGCTACTAGTGAATCTAATGTAACACACACCCATACAATGCGCACCACCCCGTGATATTTTTCTCACTGCTACTAGTGAATGTAATGTAACACACACCCATACAATGCGCAACACCCCGTGATGTTTTTCTCACTGCTACTAGTGTATGTAATGTAACACACCCATACAATGCGCACCACCCCGTGATGTTTTTCTCACTGCTACTAGTGAATGTAATGTAACACACACCCATACAATGCGCACCACCCCGTGATGTTTTTCTCACTCCTACTAGTGAATCTAATGTAACACACACCCATACAATGCGCACCACCCCGTGATGTTTTTCTCACTGCTACTAGTGAATCTAATGTAACACACACCCATACAATGCGCACCACCCCGTGATGTTTTTCTCACTGCTACTAGTGAATCTAATGTAACACACACCCATACAATGCGCACCACCCCGTGAGGTTTTTCTCACTGCTACTAGTGAATCTAATGTAACACACACCCATACAATGCGCACCACCCCGTGATGTTTTTCTCACTCCTACTAGTGAATCTAATGTAACACACACCCATACAATGCGCACCACCCCGTGATGTTTTTCTCACTGCTACTAGTGAATCTAATGTAACACACACCCATACAATGCGCACCACCCCGTGATATTTTTCTCACTGGTACTAGTGAATCTAATGTAACACACACCCATACAATGCGCACCACCCCGTGAGGTTTTTCTCACTTCTACTAGTGAATCTAATGTAACACACACCCATACAATGCGCACCACCCCGTGATGTTTTTCTCACTCCTACTAGTGAATCTAATGTAACACACACCCATACAATGCGCACCACCCCGTGATGTTTTTCTCACTGCTACTAGTGAATCTAATGTAACACACACCCATACAATGCGCACCACCCCGTGATGTTTTTCTCACTGCTACTAGTGAATCTAATGTAACACACACCCATACAATGCGCACCACCCCGTGATATTTTTCTCACTGCTACTAGTGAATGTAATGTAACACACACCCATACAATGCGCACCACCCCGTGATGTTTTTCTCACTGCTACTAGTGAATGTAATGTAACACACACCCATACAATGCGCACCACCCCGTGATGTTTTTCTCACTGCTACTAGTGAATGTAATGTAACACACACCCATACAATGCGCACCACCCCGTGATGTTTTTCTCACTCCTACTAGTGAATGTAATGTAACACACACCCTTACAATGCGCACCACCCAGTGATGTTTTTCTCACTGCTACTAGTGTATGTAATGTAACACACACCCATACAATGCGCACCACCCCGTGATGTTTTTCTCACTGCTACTAGTGTATCTAATGTAACACACACCCATACAATGCGCACCACCCCGTGATGTTTTTCTCACTGCTACTAGTGATTCTAATGTAACACACACCCATACAATGCGCACCACCCCGTGATGTTTTTCTCACTGCTACTAGTGAATCTAATGTAACACACACCCCTACAATGCGCACCACCCCGTGATTTTTTTCTCACTGCTCCTAGTGAATCTAATGTAACACACACCCATACAATGCGCACCACCCCGTGATGTTTTTCTCACTGCTACTAGTGAATCTAATGTAACACACACCCATAAAATGCGCACCACCCCGTGACGTTTTTCTCAGTGCTACTAGTGAATCTATTGTAACACATACCCATACAATGCGCACCACCCCGTGACGTTTTTCTCACTGCTACTAGTGAATCTAATGTAACACACACCCATACAATGCGCATCACCCCGTGATTTTTTTCTCACTGCTACTAGTGAATCTAATGTAACACACACCCATACAATGCGCACCACCCCGTGATGTTTTTCTCACTGCTACTAGTGAATGTAATGTAACACACACCCATACAATGCGCACCACCCCGTGATGTTTTTCTCACTGCTACTAGTGAATGTAATGTAACACACACCCATACAATGCGCACCACCCCGTGATGTTTTTCTCACTGCTACTAGTGAATGTAATGTAACACACACCCATACAATGCGCACCACCCCGTGATGTTTTTCTCACTCTTACTAGTGAATCTAATGTAACACACACCCATACAATGCGCACCACCCCGTGATGTTTTTCTCACTCCTACTAGTGAATCTAATGTAACACACACCGATACAATGCGCACCACCCCGTGATGTTTTTCTCACTCCTACTAGTGAATCTAATGTAACACACACCCATACAATGCGCACCACCCCGTGATGTTTTTCTCACTCCTACTAGTGAATCTAATGTAACACACACCCATACAATGCGCACCACCCCGTGATGTTTTTCTCACTGCTACTAGTGAATCTAATGTAACACACACCCATACAATGCGCACCACCCCGTGATGTTTTTCTCACTCCTACTAGTGAATCTAATGTAACACACACCCATACAATGCGCACCACCCCGTGAGGTTTTTCTCACTCCTACTAGTGAATCTAATGTAACACACACCCATACAATGCGCACCACCCCGTGATGTTTTTCTCACTCCTACTAGTGAATGTAATGTAACACACACCCATACAATGTGCACCACCCCGTGATGTTTTTCTCACTCCTACTAGTGAATGTAATGTAACACACACCCATACAATGCGCACCACCCCGTGATGTTTTTCTCACTGCTACTAGTGAATCTAATGTAACACACACCCATACAATGCGCACCACCCCGTGATGTTTTTCTCACTGCTACTAGTGAATCTAATGTAACACACACCCATACAATGCGCACCACCCCGTGATGTTTTTCTCACTCCTACTAGTGAATCTAATGTAACACACACCCATACAATGCGCACCACCCCGTGACGTTTTTCTCACTCCTACTAGTGAATCTAATGTAACACACACCCATACAATGCGCACCGCCCCGTGACGTTTTTCTCATTCCTACTAGTGAATGTAATGTAACACACACCCATACAATGCGCACCACCCCTTGACGTTTTTCTCACTCCTACTAGTGAATGTAATGTAACACACACCCATACAATGCGCACCACCCCGTGATGATTTTCTCACTCCTACTAGTGAATGTAATGTAACACACACCCATACAATGCGCACCACCCCGTGATGATTTTCTCACTCCTAGTAGTGAAAGTAATGTAACACACACGATACAATGCGCACCACCCCGTGATGTTTTTCTCACTCCTACTAGTGAATGTAATGTAACACACACCCATACAATGCGCACCACCCCGTGATGTTTTTCTCACTGCTACTAGTGAATCTAATGTAACACACACCCATACAATGCGCACCACCCCGTGATGTTTTTCTCACTGCTCCTAGTGAATCTAATGTAACACACACCCATACAATGCGCACCACCCCGTGATGTTTTTCTCACTGCTACTAGTGAATCTAATGTAACACACACCCATACAGTGCGCACCACCCCGTGATATTTTTCTCACTGCTACTAGTGAATCTAATGTAACGCACACCCATACAAGGCGCACCACCCCGTGATGTTTTTCTCACTCCTACTAGTGAATGTAATGTAACACACACCCATACAAGGCGCACCACCCCGTGATGTTTTTCTCACTGCTACTAGTGAATGTAATGTAACACACACCCATACAAGGCGCACCACCCCGTGATGTTTTTCTCACTGCTACTTGTGAATCTAATTTAACACACACCCATACAAGGCGCACCACCCCGTGATGTTTTTCTCACTGCTACTAGTGAATCTAATGTAACACACACCCATACAAGGCGCACCACCCCGTGATGTTTTTCTCACTGCTACTAGTGAATCTAATGTAACACACACCCATAAAATGCGCACCACCCCGTGATGTTTTTCCCACTCCTACTAGTGAATCTAATGTAACACACACCCATACAATGCGCACCACCCCGTGATGTTTTTCTCACTCCTACTAGTGAATCTAATGTAACACACACCCATACAATGCGCACCACCCCGTGATGTTTTTCTCACTCCTAATAGTGAGTCTAATGTAACACACACCAATACAATGCGCACCACCCCGTGATGATTTTCTCACTCCTACTAGTGAGTCTAATGTAACACACACCAATACAATGCGCACCACCCCGTGATGTTTTTCTCACTCCTACTAGTGAATCTAATGTAACACACACCCGTACAATGCGCACCACCCCGTGATGTTTTTCTCACTCCTACTAGTGAATGTAATGTAACACACACCCATACAAGGCGCACCACCCCGTGATGTTTTTCTCACTGCTACTAGTGAATGTAATGTAACACACACCCATACAAGGCGCACCACCCCGTGATGTTTTTTCACTGCTACTAGTGAATCTAATTTAACACACACCCATACAAGGCGCACCACCCCGTGATGTTTTTCTCACTGCTACTAGTGAATCTAATGTAACACACACCCATACAAGGCGCACCACCCCGTGATGTTTTTCTCACTGCTACTAGTGAATCTAATGTAACACACACCCATATAATGCGCACCACCGCGTGATGTTTTTCCCACTCCTACTAGTGAATCTAATGTAACACACACCCATACAATGCGCACCACCCCGTGATGTTTTTCTCACTCCTACTAGTGAGTCTAATGAAACACACACCAATACAATGCGCACCACCCCGTGATGTTTTTCTCACTCCTACTAGTGAGTCTAATGTAACACACACCAATACAATGCGCACCACCCCGTGATGTTTTTCTCACTCCTACTAGTGAATCTAATGTAACACACACATACATTGCGCACCACCCCGTGATGTTTTTCTCACTCCTACTAGTGAATGTAATGTAACACACACCCATACAATGCGCACCACCCCGTGATGTTTTTCTCACTCCTACTAGTGAATGTAATGTAACACACACCCATACAATGCGCACCACCCCGTGATGTTTTTCTCACTCCTACTAGTGAATGTAATGTAACACACACCCATACAATGCGCACCACCCCGTGATGTTTTTCTCACTCCTACTAGTGAATCTAATGTAACACACACCCATACAATGCGCACCACACCGTGATGTTTTTCTCACTGCTACTAGTGAATCTAATGTAACACACACCCATACAATGCGCACCACCCCGTGATGTTTTTCTCACTGCTACTAGTGAATCTAATGTAACACACACCCATACAATGCGCACCACCCCGTGATATTTTTCTCACTGCTACTAGTGAATGTAATGTAACACACACGCATACAATGCGCAACACCCCGTGATGTTTTTCTCACTGCTACTTGTGTATGTAATGTAACACACCCATACAATGCGCACCACCCCGTGATGTTTTTCTCACTGCTACTAGTGAATGTAATGTAACACACACCCATACAATGCGCACCACCCCGTGATGTTTTTCTCACTCCTACTAGTGAATCTAATGTAACACACACCCATACAATGCGCACCACCCCGTGATGTTTTTCTCACTGCTACTAGTGAATCTAATGTAACACACACCCATACAATGCGCACCACCCCGTGATGTTTTTCTCACTGCTACTAGTGAATCTAATGTAACACACACCCATACAATGCGCACCACCCCGTGAGGTTTTTCTCACTGCTACTAGTGAATCTAATGTAACACACACCCATACAATGCGCACCACCCCGTGATGTTTTTCTCACTCCTACTAGTGAATCTAATGTAACACACACCCATACAATGCGCACCACCCCGTGATGTTTTTCTCACTGCTACTAGCGAATCTAATGTAACACACACCCATACAATGCGCACCACCCCGTGATATTTTTCTCACTGGTACTAGTGAATCTAATGTAACACACACCCATACAATGCGCACCACCCCGTGAGGTTTTTCTCACTCCTACTAGTGAATCTAATGTAACACACACCCATACAATGCGCACCACCCCGTGATGTTTTTCTCACTCCTACTAGTGAATCTAATGTAACACACACCCATACAATGCGCACCACCCCGTGATGTTTTTCTCACTGCTACTAGTGAATCTAATGTAACACACACCCATACAATGCGCACCACCCCGTGATGTTTTTCTCACTGCTACTAGTGAATCTAATGTAACACACACCCATACAATGCGCACCACCTCGTGATATTTTTCTCACTGCTACTAGTGAATGTAATGTAACACACACCCATACAATGCGCACCACCCCGTGATGTTTTTCTCACTGCTACTAGTGAATGTAATGTAACACACACCCATACAATGCGCACCACCCCGTGATGTTTTTCTCACTGCTACTAGTGAATGTAATGTAACACACACCCATACAATGCGCACCACCCCGTGATGTTTTTCTCACTGCTACTAGTGAATCTAATGTAACACACACCCATACAATGCGCACCACCCCATGAGGTTTTTCTCACTGCTACTAGTGAATCTAATGTAACACACACCCATACAATGCGCACCACCCCGTGAGGTTTTTCTCACTGCTACTAGTGAATCTAATGTAACACACACCCATACAATGCGCACCACCCCGTGATGTTTTTCTCACTGCTACTAGTGAATCTAATGTAACACACACCCATACAATGCGCACCACCCCGTGATATTTTTCTCACTGCCACTAGTGAATCTAATGTAACACACACCGATACAATGCGCACCACCCCGTGAGGTTTTTCTCACTGCTACTAGTGAATCTAATGTAACACACACTCATACAATGCGCACCACCCCGTGATGTTTTTCTCACTGCTACTAGTGAATCTAATGTAACACACACCCATACAATGCGCACCACCCCGTGATGTTTTTCTCACTGCTACTAGTGAATCTAATGTAACACACACCCATACAATGCGCACCACCCCGTGATGTTTTTCTCACTCCTACTAGAGAATCTAATGTAACACACACCCATACAATGCGCACCACCCCGTGATGTTTTTCTCACTCCTACTAGTGAATGTAATGTAACACACACCCATACAATGCGCACCACCCCGTGATGATTTTCTCACTCCTACTAGTGAATGTAATATAACACACACCCATACAATGCGCACCACCCCGTGATGTTTTTCTCACTCCTACTAGTGAATCTAATGTAACACACACCCATACAATGCGCACCACCCCGTGATGTTTTTCTCACTCCTACTAGTGAACGTAATGTAACACACACCCATACAATGCGCACCACCCCGTGATGTTTTTCTCACTGCTACTAGTGAATCTAATGTAACACACACCCATACAATGCGCACCACCCCGTGATGTTTTTCTCACTGCTACTAGTGAATCTAATGTAACACACACCCATACAATGCGCACCACCCCGTGATGTTTTTCTCACTGCTACTAGTGAATCTAATGTAACACACACCCATACAATGCGCACCACCCCGTGAGGTTTTTCTCACTGCTACTAGTGAATCTAATGTAACACACACCCATACAATGCGAACCACCCCGTGATGTTTTTCTCACTCCTACTAGTGAATCTAATGTAACACACACCCATACAATGCGCACCACCCCGTGATGTTTTTCTCACTCCTACTAGTGAATCTAATGTAACACACACCCATACAATGCGCACCACCCCGTGACGTTTTTCTCACTCCTACTAGTGAATCTAATGTAACACACACCCATACAATGCGCACCGCCCCGTGACGTTTTTCTCATTCCTACTAGTGAATGTAATGTAACACACACCCATACAATGCGCACCACCCCTTGACGTTTTTCTCACTCCTACTAGTGAATGTAATGTAACACACACCCATACAATGCGCACCACCCCGTGATGTTTTTCTCACTCCTACTAGTGAATGTAATGTAACACACACCCATACAATGCGCACCACCCCGTGATGATTTTCTCACTCCTAGTAGTGAAAGTAATGTAACACACACGATACAATGCGCACCACCCCGTGATGTTTTTCTCACTCCTACTAGTGAATGTAATGTAACACACACCCATACAATGCGCACCACCCCGTGATGTTTTTCTCACTGCTACTAGTGAATCTAATGTAACACACACCCATACAATGCGCACCACCCCGTGATGTTTTTCTCACTGCTCCTAGTGAATCTAATGTAACACACACCCATACAATGCGCACCACCCCGTGATGTTTTTCTCACTGCTACTAGTGAATCTAATGTAACACACACCCATACAGTGCGCACCACCCCGTGATATTTTTCTCACTGCTACTAGTGAATCTAATGTAACGCACACCCATACAAGGCGCACCACCCCGTGATGTTTTTCTCACTCCTACTAGTGAATGTAATGTAACACACACCCATACAAGGCGCACCACCCCGTGATGTTTTTCTCACTGCTACTAGTGAATGTAATGTAACACACACCCATACAAGGCGCACCACCCCGTGATGTTTTTCTCACTGCTACTTGTGAATCTAATTTAACACACACCCATACAAGGCGCACCACCCCGTGATGTTTTTCTCACTGCTACTAGTGAATCTAATGTAACACACACCCATACAAGGCGCACCACCCCGTGATGTTTTTCTCACTGCTACTAGTGAATCTAATGTAACACACACCCATAAAATGCGCACCACCCCGTGATGTTTTTCCCACTCCTACTAGTGAATCTAATGTAACACACACCCATACAATGCGCACCACCCCGTGATGTTTTTCTCACTCCTACTAGTGAATCTAATGTAACACACACCCATACAAGGCGCACCACCCCGTGATGTTTTTCTCACTGCTACTAGTGAATCTAATGTAACACACACCCATACAAGGCGCACCACCCCGTGATGTTTTTCTCACTGCTACTAGTGAATCTAATGTAACACACACCCATACAATGCGCACCACCGCGTGATGTTTTTCCCACTCCTACTAGTGAATCTAATGTAACACACACCCATACAATGCGCACCACCCCGTGATGTTTTTCTCACTCCTACTAGTGAGTCTAATGAAACACACACCAATACAATGCGCACCACCCCGTGATGTTTTTCTCACTCCTACTAGTGAGTCTAATGTAACACACACCAATACAATGCGCACCACCCCGTGATGTTTTTCTCACTCCTACTAGTGAATCTAATGTAACACACACATACATTGCGCACCACCCCGTGATGTTTTTCTCACTCCTACTAGTGAATGTAATGTAACACACACCCATACAATGCGCACCACCCCGTGATGTTTTTCTCACTCCTACTAGTGAATGTAATGTAACACACACCCATACAATGCGCACCACCCCGTGATGTTTTTCTCACTCCTACTAGTGAATGTAATGTAACACACACCCATACAATGCGCACCACCCCGTGATGTTTTTCTCACTCCTACTAGTGAATCTAATGTAACACACACCCATACAATGCGCACCACACCGTGATGTTTTTCTCACTGCTACTAGTGAATCTAATGTAACACACACCCATACAATGCGCACCACCCCGTGATGTTTTTCTCACTGCTACTAGTGAATCTAATGTAACACACACCCATACAATGCGCACCACCCCGTGATATTTTTCTCACTGCTACTAGTGAATGTAATGTAACACACACGCATACAATGCGCAACACCCCGTGATGTTTTTCTCACTGCTACTTGTGTATGTAATGTAACACACCCATACAATGCGCACCACCCCGTGATGTTTTTCTCACTGCTACTAGTGAATGTAATGTAACACACACCCATACAATGCGCACCACCCCGTGATGTTTTTCTCACTCCTACTAGTGAATCTAATGTAACACACACCCATACAATGCGCACCACCCCGTGATGTTTTTCTCACTGCTACTAGTGAATCTAATGTAACACACACCCATACAATGCGCACCACCCCGTGATGTTTTTCTCACTGCTACTAGTGAATCTAATGTAACACACACCCATACAATGCGCACCACCCCGTGAGGTTTTTCTCACTGCTACTAGTGAATCTAATGTAACACACACCCATACAATGCGCACCACCCCGTGATGTTTTTCTCACTCCTACTAGTGAATCTAATGTAACACACACCCATACAATGCGCACCACCCCGTGATGTTTTTCTCACTGCTACTAGCGAATCTAATGTAACACACACCCATACAATGCGCACCACCCCGTGATATTTTTCTCACTGGTACTAGTGAATCTAATGTAACACACACCCATACAATGCGCACCACCCCGTGAGGTTTTTCTCACTCCTACTAGTGAATCTAATGTAACACACACCCATACAATGCGCACCACCCCGTGATGTTTTTCTCACTCCTACTAGTGAATCTAATGTAACACACACCCATACAATGCGCACCACCCCGTGATGTTTTTCTCACTGCTACTAGTGAATCTAATGTAACACACACCCATACAATGCGCACCACCCCGTGATGTTTTTCTCACTGCTACTAGTGAATCTAATGTAACACACACCCATACAATGCGCACCACCTCGTGATATTTTTCTCACTGCTACTAGTGAATGTAATGTAACACACACCCATACAATGCGCACCACCCCGTGATGTTTTTCTCACTGCTACTAGTGAATGTAATGTAACACACACCCATACAATGCGCACCACCCCGTGATGTTTTTCTCACTGCTACTAGTGAATGTAATGTAACACACACCCATACAATGCGCACCACCCCGTGATGTTTTTCTCACTGCTACTAGTGAATCTAATGTAACACACACCCATACAATGCGCACCACCCCATGAGGTTTTTCTCACTGCTACTAGTGAATCTAATGTAACACACACCCATACAATGCGCACCACCCCGTGAGGTTTTTCTCACTGCTACTAGTGAATCTAATGTAACACACACCCATACAATGCGCACCACCCCGTGATGTTTTTCTCACTGCTACTAGTGAATCTAATGTAACACACACCCATACAATGCGCACCACCCCGTGATATTTTTCTCACTGCTACTAGTGAATCTAATGTAACACACACCGATACAATGCGCACCACCCCGTGAGGTTTTTCTCACTGCTACTAGTGAATCTAATGTAACACACACTCATACAATGCGCACCACCCGTGATGTTTTTCTCACTGCTACTAGTGAATCTAATGTAACACACACCCATACAATGCGCACCACCCCGTGATGTTTTTCTCACTGCTACTAGTGAATCTAATGTAACACACACCCATACAATGCGCACCACCCCGTGATGTTTTTCTCACTCCTACTAGAGAATCTAATGTAACACACACCCATACAATGCGCACCACCCCGTGATGTTTTTCTCACTCCTACTAGTGAATGTAATGTAACACACACCCATACAATGCGCACCACCCCGTGATGATTTTCTCACTCCTACTAGTGAATGTAATATAACACACACCCATACAATGCGCACCACCCCGTGATGTTTTTCTCACTCCTACTAGTGAATCTAATGTAACACACACCCATACAATGCGCACCACCCCGTGATGTTTTTCTCACTCCTACTAGTGAACGTAATGTAACACACACCCATACAATGCGCACCACCCCGTGATGTTTTTCTCACTGCTACTAGTGAATCTAATGTAACACACACCCATACAATGCGCACCACCCCGTGATGTTTTTCTCACTGCTACTAGTGAATCTAATGTAACACACACATACAATGCGCACCACCCCGTGATGTTTTTCTCACTGCTACTAGTGAATCTAATGTAACACACACCCATACAATGCGCACCACCCCGTGAGGTTTTTCTCACTGCTACTAGTGAATCTAATGTAACACACACCCATACAATGCGAACCACCCCGTGATGTTTTTCTCACTCCTACTAGTGAATCTAATGTAACACACACCCATACAATGCGCACCACCCCGTGATGTTTTTCTCACTCCTACTAGTGAATCTAATGTAACACACACCCATACAATGCGCACCACCCCGTGATGTTTTTCTCACTCCTACTAGTGAATCTAATGTAACACACACCCATACAATGCGCACCACCCCGTGATGTTTTTCTCACTCCTACTAGTGAATCTAATGTAACACACACCCATACAATGCGCACCACCCCGTGATGTTTTTCTCACTCCTACTAGTGAATGTAATGTAACACACACCCATACAATGCGCACCACCCCGTGATGTTTTTCTCACTCCTACTAGTGAATCTAATGTAACACACACCCATACAATGCACACCCCGTGATGTTTTTCTCACTCCTACTAGTGAATGTAATGTAACACACACCCATACAATGCGCACCACCCCGTGATGTTTTTCTCACTCCTACTAGTGAATGTAACATAACACACACCCATACAATGCGCACCACCCCGTGATGTTTTTCTCACTCCTACTAGTGAATGTAATATAACACACACCCATACAGTGCGCACCACCCCGTGATGTTTTTCTCACTGCTACCAGTGAATCTAATGTAACACACACCCATACAATGCGCACCACCCCGTGATGTTTTTCTCACTGCTACTAGTGAATCTAATGTAACACACACCCATACAATGCGCACCACCCCGTGAGGTTTTTCTCACTCCTACTAGTGAATCTAATGTAACACACACCCATACAATGCGCACCACCCCGTGATGTTTTTCTCACTGCTACTAGTGAATGTAATGTAACACACACCCATACAATGCGCACCACCCCGTGATGTTTTTCTCACTGCTACTAGTGAATGTAATGTAACACACACCCATACAATGCGCACCACCCCGTGATGTTTTTCTCACTGCTACTAGTGAATGTAATGTAACACACACCCATACAATGCGCACCACCCCGTGATGTTTTTCTCACTGCTACTAGTGAATGTAATGTAACACACACCCATACAATGCGCACCACCCCGTGATGTTTTTCTCACTGCTACTAGTGAATCTAATGTAACACACACCCATACAATGCGCACCACCCCGTGAGGTTTTTCTCACTGCTACTAGTGAATCTAATGTAACACACACCCATACAATGCGCACCACCCCGTGAGGTTTTTCTCACTCCTACTAGTGAATCTAATGTAACACACACCCATACAATGCGCACCACCCCGTGATGTTTTTCTCACTCCTACTAGTGAATCTAATGTAACACACACCCATACAATGCGCACCACCCCGTGATGTTTTTCTCACTCCTACTAGTGAATCTAATGTAACACACACCCATACAATGCGCACCACCCCGTGAGGTTTTTCTCACTGCTACTAGTGAATCTAATGTAACACACACCCATACAATGCGCACCACCCCGTGAGGTTTTTCTCACTGCTACTAGTGAATCTAATGTAACACACACCCATACAATGCGCACCACCCCGTGATGTTTTTCTCACTGCTACTAGTGAATGTAATGTAACACACACCCATACAATGCGCACCACCCCGTGATGTTTTTCTCACTGCTACTAGTGAATCTAATGTAACACACACCCATACAATGCGCACCACCCCGTGATGTTTTTCTCACTCCTACTAGTGAATCTAATGTAACACACACCCATACAATGCGCACCACCCCGTGATGTTTTTCTCACTCCTACTAGTGAATCTAATGTAACACACACCCATACAATGCGCACCACCCCGTGATGTTTTTCTCACTCCTACTAGTGAATCTAATGTAACACACACCCATACAATGCGCACCACCCCGTGATGTTTTTCTCACTCCTACTAGTGAATCTAATGTAACACACATCCATACAATGCGCACCACCCCGTGATGTTTTTCTCACTCCTACTAGTGAATCTAATGTAACACACACCCATACAATGCGCACCACCCCGTGATGTTTTTCTCACTCCTACTAGTGAATGTAATGTAACACACACCCATACAATGCGCACCACCCCGTGATGTTTTTCTCACTGCTACTAGTGAATCTAATGTAACACACACCCATACAATGCGCACCACCCCGTGAGGTTTTTCTCACTGCTACTAGTGAATCTAATGTAACACACACCCATACAATGCGCACCACCCCGTGAGGTTTTTCTCACTCCTACTAGTGAATCTAATGTAACACACACCCATACAATGCGCACCACCCCGTGATGTTTTTCTCACTCCTACTAGTGAATCTAATGTAACACACACCCATACAATGCGCACCACCCCGTGATGTTTTTCTCACTCCTACTAGTGAATCTAATGTAACACACACCCATACAATGCGCACCACCCCGTGAGGTTTTTCTCACTGCTACTAGTGAATCTAATGTAACACACACCCATACAATGCGCACCACCCCGTGAGGTTTTTCTCACTGCTACTAGTGAATCTAATGTAACACACACCCATACAATGCGCACCACCCCGTGATGTTTTTCTCACTGCTACTAGTGAATGTAATGTAACACACACCCATACAATGCGCACCACCCCGTGATGTTTTTCTCACTGCTACTAGTGAATCTAATGTAACACACACCCATACAATGCGCACCACCCCGTGATGTTTTTCTCACTCCTACTAGTGAATCTAATGTAACACACACCCATACAATGCGCACCACCCCGTGATGTTTTTCTCACTCCTACTAGTGAATCTAATGTAACACACACCCATACAATGCGCACCACCCCGTGATGTTTTTCTCACTCCTACTAGTGAATCTAATGTAACACACACCCATACAATGCGCACCACCCCGTGATGTTTATCTCACTCCTACTAGTGAATCTAATGTAACACACACCCATACAATGCGCACCACCCCGTGATGTTTTTCTCACTCCTACTAGTGAATCTAATGTAACACACACCCATACAATGCGCACCACCCCGTGATGTTTTCTTCTTCTCACTCCTACTAGTGAATGTAATGTAACACACACCCATACAATGCGCACCACCCCGTGATGTTTTTCTCACTGCTACTAGTGAATCTAATGTAACACACACCAATACAATGCGCACCACCCCGTGATGTTTTTCTCACTGCTACTAGTGAATCTAATGTAACACACACCCATACAATGCGCACCACCCCGTGAGGTTTTTCTCACTCCTACTAGTGAATCTAATGTAACACACACCCATACAATGCGCACCACCCCGTGATGTTTTTCTCACTCCTACTAGTGAATCTAATGTAACACACACCCATACAATGCGCACCACCCCGTGATGTTTTTCTCACTGCTACTAGTGAATCTAATGTAACACACACCCATACAATGCGCACCACCCCGTGATGTTTTTCTCACTGCTACTAGTGAATCTAATGTAACACACACCCATACAATGCGCACCACCCCGTGAGGTTTTTCTCACTGCTACTAGTGAATCTAATGTAACACACACCCATACAATGCGCACCACCCCGTGATGTTTTTCTCACTGCTACTAGTGAATCTAATGTAACACACACCCATACAATGCGCACCACCCCGTTATGTTTTTCTCACTCCTACTAGTGAATCTAATGTAACACACACCCATACAATGCGCACCACCCCGTGATGTTTTTCTCACTCCTACTAGTGAATGTAATGTAACACACACCCATACAATGCGCACCACCCCGTGATGTTTTTCTCACTGCTACTAGTGAATGTAATGTAACACACACCCATACAATGCGCACCACCCCGTGATGTTTTTCTCACTGCTACTAGTGAATGTAATGTAACACACACCCATACAATGCGCACCACCCCGTGATGTTTTTCTCACTGCTACTAGTGAATCTAATGTAACACACACCCATACAATGCGCACCACCCCGTGATGTTTTTCTCACTGCTACTAGTGAATGTAATGTAACACACACCCATACAATGCGCACCACCCCGTGAGGTTTTTCTCACTCCTACTAGTGAATCTAATGTAACACACACCCATACAATGCGCACCACCCCGTGAGGTTTTTCTCACTCCTACTAGTGAATCTAATGTAACACACACCCATACAATGCGCACCACCCCGTGATGTTTTTCTCACTCCTACTAGTGAATCTAATGTAACACACACCCATACAATGCGCACCACCCCGTGATGTTTTTCTCACTGCTACTAGTGAATCTAATGTAACACACACCCATACAATGCGCACCACCCCGTGATGTTTTTCTCACTGCTACTAGTGAATGTAATGTAACACACACCCATACAATGCGCACCACCCCGTGATGTTTTTCTCACTGCTACTAGTGAATCTAATGTAACACACACCCATACAATGCGCACCACCCCGTGATGTTTTTCTCACTGCTACTAGTGAATCTAATGTAACACACACCCATACAATGCGCACCACCCCGTGATGTTTTTCTCACTGCTACTAGTGAATCTAATGTAACACACACCCATACAATGCGCACCACCCCGTGAGGTTTTTCTCACTGCTACTAGTGAATCTAATGTAACACACACCCATACAATGCGCACCACCCTGTGAGGTTTTTCTCACTCCTACTAGTGAATCTAATGTAACACACACCCATACAATGCGCACCACCCCGTGAGGTTTTTCTCACTCCTACTAGTGAATCTAATGTAACACACACCCATACAATGCGCACCACCCCGTGATGTTTTTCTCACTGCTACTAGTGAATCTAATGTAACACACACCCATACAATGCGCACCACCCCGTGATGTTTTTCTCACTGCTACTAGTGAATGTAATGTAACACACACCCATACAATGCGCACCACCCCGTGATGTTTTTCTCACTGCTACTAGTGAATGTAATGTAACACACACCCATACAATGCGCACCACCCCGTGATGTTTTTCTCACTGCTACTAGTGAATGTAATGTAACACACACCCATACAATGCGCACCACCCCGTGATGTTTTTCTCACTGCTACTAGTGAATGTAATGTAACACACACCCATACAATGCGCACCACCCCGTGATGTTTTTCTCACTGCTACTAGTGAATGTAATGTAACACACACCCATACAATGCGCACCACCCCGTGATGTTTTTCTCACTGCTACTAGTGAATGTAATGTAACACACACCCATACAATGCGCACCACCCCGTGATGTTTTTCTCACTCCTACTAGTGAATGTAATGTAACACACACCCATACAATGCGCACCACCCCGTGATGTTTTTCTCACTGCTACTAGTGAATGTAATGTAACACACACCCATACAATGCGCACCACCCCGTGATGTTTTTCTCACTGCTACTAGTGAATGTAATGTAACACACACCCATACAATGCGCACCACCCCGTGATGTTTTTCTCACTGCTACTAGTGAATCTAATGTAACACACACCCATACAATGCGCACCACCCCGTGATGTTTTTCTCACTGCTACTAGTGAATCTAATGTAACACACACCCATACAATGCGCACCACCCCGTGATGTTTTTCTCACTCCTACTAGTGAATCTAATGTAACACACACCCATACAATGCGCACCACCCCGTGATGTTTTTCTCACTGCTACTAGTGAATCTAATGTAACACACACCCATACAATGCGCACCACCCCGTGATGTTTTTCTCACTCCTACTAGTGAATCTAATGTAACACACACCCATACAATGCGCACCACCCCGTGATGTTTTTCTCACTCCTACTAGTGAATCTAATGTAACACACACCCATACAATGCGCACCACCCCGTGATGTTTTTCTCACTCCTACTAGTGAATGTAATATAACACACACCCATACAGTGCGCACCACCCCGTGATGTTTTTCTCACTCCTACTAGTGAATGTAATGTAACACACACCCATACAGTGCGCACCACCCCGTGATGTTTTTCTCACTCCTACTAGTGAATGTAATGTAACACACACCCATACAATGCGCACCACCCCGTGATGTTTTTCTCACTGCTACTAGTGAATCTAATGTAACACACACCCATACAATGCGCACCACCCCGTGATGTTTTTCTCACTGCTACTAGTGAATCTAATGTAACACACACCCATACAATGCGCACCACCCCGTGATGTTTTTCTCACTGCTACTAGTGAATCTAATGTAACACACACCCATACAATGCGCACCACCCCGTGATGTTTTTCTCACTCCTACTAGTGAATCTAATGTAACACACACCCATACAATGCGCACCACCCCGTGATGTTTTTCTCACTGCTACTAGTGAATCTAATGTAACACACACCCATACAATGCGCACCACCCCGTGATGTTTTTCTCACTGCTACTAGTGAATCTAATGTAACACACACCCATACAATGCGCACCACCCCGTGATATTTTTCTCACTGCTACTAGTGAATGTAATGTAACACACACCCATACAATGCGCACCACCCCGTGATGTTTTTCTCACTGCTACTAGTGAATGTAATGTAACACACACCCATAAAATGCGCACCACCCCGTGATGTTTTTCTCACTGCTACTAGTGAATCTAATGTAACACACACCCATACAATGCGCACCACCCCGTGATGTTTTTCTCACTGCTACTAGTGAATCTAATGTAACACACACCCATACAATGCGCACCACCCCGTGATGTTTTTCTCACTGCTACTAGTGAATCTAATGTAACACACACCCATACAATGCACACCACCCCGTGAGGTTTTTCTCACTCCTACTAGTGAATCTAATGTAACACACACCCATACAATGCGCACCACCCCGTGAGGTTTTTCTCACTCCTACTACTGAATCTAATGTAACACACACCCATAAAATGCGCACCACCCCGTGATGTTTTTCTCACTGCTACTAGTGAATCTAATGTAACACACACCCATACAATGCGCACCACCCCGTGATGTTTTTCTCACTGCTACTAGTGAATCTAATGTAACACACACCCATACAATGCGCACCACCCCGTGATGTTTTTCTCACTGCTACTAGTGAATGTAATGTAACACACACCCATACAATGCGCACCACCCCGTGATGTTTTTCTCACTGCTACTAGTGAATCTAATGTAACACACACCCATACAATGCGCACCACCCCGTGATGTTTTTCTCACTGCTACTAGTGAATGTAATGTAACACACACCCATACAATGCGCACCACCCCGTGAGGTTTTTCTCACTCCTACTAGTGAATCTAATGTAACACACACCCATACAATGCGCACCACCCCGTGATGTTTTTCTCACTCCTACTAGTGAATCTAATGTAACACACACCCATACAATGCGCACCACCCCGTGATGTTTTTCTCACTGCTACTAGTGAATCTAATGTAACACACACCCATACAATGCGCACCACCCCGTGATGTTTTTCTCACTGCTACTAGTGAATGTAATGTAACACACACCCATACAATGCGCACCACCCCGTGATGTTTTTCTCACTGCTACTAGTGAATGTAATGTAACACACACCCATACAATGCGCACCACCCGTGATGTTTTTCTCACTCCTACTAGTGAATCTAATGTAACACACACCCATACAATGCGCACCACCCCGTGATGTTTTTCTCACTGCTACTAGTGAATCTAATGTAACACACACCCATACAATGCGCACCACCCCGTGATGTTTTTCTCACTGCTACTAGTGAATGTAATGTAACACACACCCATACAATGCGCACCACCCCGTGATGTTTTTCTCACTGCTACTAGTGAATCTAATGTAACACACACCCATACAATGCGCACCACCCCGTGATAGTTTTTTCTCACTGCTACTAGTGAATCTAATGTAACACACACCCATACAATGCGCACCACCCCGTGAGGTTTTTCTCACTCCTACTAGTGAATCTAATGTAACACACACCCATACAATGCGCACCACCCCGTGAGGTTTTTCTCCACTGAATGCCTACCTAGTGAATCTAATGTAACACACACCCATACAATGCGCACCACCCCGTGATGTTTTTCTCACTGCTACTAGTGAATCTAATGTAACACACACCCATACAATGCGCACCACCCCGTGATATTTTTCTCACTGCTACTAGTGAATGTAATGTAACACACACCCATACAATGCGCACCACCCCGTGATGTTTTTCTCACTGCTACTAGTGAATGTAATGTAACACACACCCATACAATGCGCACCACCCCGTGATGTTTTTCTCACTGCTACTAGTGAATGTAATGTAACACACACCCATACAATGCGCACCACCCCGTGATGTTTTTCTCACTGCTACTAGTGAATGTAATGTAACACACACCCATACAATGCGCACCACCCCGTGATGTTTTTCTCACTGCTACTAGTGAATGTAATGTAACACACACCCATACAATGCGCACCACCCCGTGATGTTTTTCTCACTGCTACTAGTGAATGTAATGTAACACACACCCATACAATGCGCACCACCCCGTGATGTTTTTCTCACTGCTACTAGTGAATCTAATGTAACACACACCCATACAATGCGCACCACCCCGTGATGTTTTTCTCACTGCCTACTAGTGAATGTAATGTAACACACACCCATACAATGCGCACCACCCCGTGATGTTTTTCTCACTGCTACTAGTGAATGTAATGTAACACACACCCATACAATGCGCACCACCCCGTGATGTTTTTCTCACTGCTACTAGTGAATGTAATGTAACACACACCCATACAATGCGCACCACCCCGTGATGTTTTTCTCACTGCTACTAGTGAATGTAATGTAACACACACCCATACAATGCGCACCACCCCGTGATGTTTTTCTCACTGCTACTAGTGAATCTAATGTAACACACACCCATACAATGCGCACCACCCCGTGATGTTTTTCTCACTCCTACTAGTGAATCTAATGTAACACACACCCATACAATGCGCACCACCCCGTGATATTTTTCTCACTGCTACTAGTGAATCTAATGTAACACACACCCATACAATGCGCACCACCCCGTGATGTTTTTCTCACTCCTACTAGTGAATCTAATGTAACACACACCCATACAATGCGCACCACCCCGTGATGTTTTTCTCACTCCTACTAGTGAATCTAATGTAACACACACCCATACAATGCGCACCACCCCGTGATGTTTTTCTCACTCCTACTAGTGAATCTAATGTAACACACACCCATACAATGCGCACCACCCCGTGATGTTTTTCTCACTCCTACTAGTGAATGTAATATAACACACACCCATACAGTGCGCACCACCCCGTGATGTTTTTCTCACTCCTACTAGTGAATGTAATGTAACACACACCCATACAGTGCGCACCACCCCGTGATGTTTTTCTCACTCCTACTAGTGAATGTAATGTAACACACACCCATACAATGCGCACCACCCCGTGATGTTTTTCTCACTGCTACTAGTGAATCTAATGTAACACACACCCATACAATGCGCACCACCCCGTGATGTTTTTCTCACTGCTACTAGTGAATGTAATGTAACACACACCCATACAATGCGCACCACCCCGTGATGTTTTTCTCACTCCTACTAGTGAATCTAATGTAACACACACCCATACAATGCGCACCACCCCGTGATGTTTTTCTCACTGCTACTAGTGAATCTAATGTAACACACACCCATACAATGCGCACCACCCCGTGATGTTTTTCTCACTGCTACTAGTGAATCTAATGTAACACACACCCATACAATGCGCACCACCCCGTGATGTTTTTCTCACTGCTACTAGTGAATCTAATGTAACACACACCCATACAATGCGCACTACCCCGTGATGTTTTTCTCACTGCTACTAGTGAATCTAATGTAACACACACCCATACAATGCGCACCACCCCGTGATGTTTTTCTCACTCCTACTAGTGAATCTAATGTAACACACACCCATACAATGCGCACCACCCCGTGATGTTTTTCTCACTGCTACTAGTGAATCTAATGTAACACACACCCATACAATGCGCACCACCCCGTGATGTTTTTCTCACTGCTACTAGTGAATCTAATATAACAC